>NC_081192.1:26594861-26819861 GCF_902713425.1 Acipenser ruthenus
ACTGAGTATCTCAATTCCATCAACACAAACAGAGATGTCATCTGCTGCCAATGGGCTTGTTGTTCCCTTGAAAACGATAGTTGGCGTAGGTGATGGTGGTACCTGTATAGATTTTAAAATAATAATTAATAACTTTATTCAACAATAAATTATGTGAAATTGTACTTCAGCAGCATCTCACCATACCTACAAGCAGTGGCGGCTCGTGTGGTGGGGCTGCGGCTACTTTAAAGGGATTTCGTAATATTCCTCCCTTTAAAAACATTTTAACTGTCGGATCTCACTTAAAACAGCGAGGAACGTCTTAAACTCCTGTTAATTGCCTACAAGTCTCCCTCATAATTCATTAAGTACACATTTATGGCAAGCCAAATTAAGAGATACCTTTAAATATTTAACAGATATCTTTAAATATTTCAAAATATCCTTAAATCAGTTGAATATATCTTAAAATATTTTGAAATAATTAGAGATATCTTAACATATTTTAAGATATCTCAAAATGGTTTACAGATATCAGGAATTAATTTGGAGATATCTCAAACTCATTTTGAGATATCTCTAAATGATAATTTGACTTTGTATTTAACATTGAAAACATCAATTCAGTTAAGCTACATTTAAAAAGTAGAGCTCAATTAACTTACTTGGTCAACAACAAACAGATTTTCCCTCTCTCGAAACAAAGCTGGCAACAGCAACAATGCAGCATTCATTCTCAGTCCTACAAATAGGGTATCAGATCATATACAAAGTACAAAGCAAACGGAAGAATGTTGAGCAACCCTGGTCTGAGAGGTACAGGATCTTTGGCTTTGCATTCCACCAGTGCTCTCAGTTACATTCATGAATTCATTTTTTGCTAAACTGCACAGATAAAGAATAGTTTAAATGATTTAAAGGTACCTAAAAAAAAAAACACACACACGACTGTAGCTCTCCAGGACCAGGACTGACCACCACTGATACAAACGTTATTGTGGATTGGAGCAAAAAAATGTTAAGAACAGTATCAACAAAGTTTCTAAAAATCTGTTCATGCAGGTTTTTCGCATTGGTTTTTATGCCCCTGTGAGAGTTAAATACCAGCTATCTTCCCCATGAAATATTATGCTCCAAGTGTATGAAATGAAGTTGCATCATTTTCTGTTTAATAGTTATTTATAGATCCTATTCTGAGATAGGTCAAAACAATTTGATGTACAATAAATATTTCTTATACATTACCATTTCCCTGTGTCTTATCTGAAGCATCTTCAATGTAGGACATCACAGTAGTTAGAAGATGCCCACTAGAAAGTCTGAAAATAGCATCTACCATTCTGGATAGGCCACTCATTAGGTTCCGTTCCAAGTTTACTCCAAAACGTAGTTCTACTTCGTGCAACAGCTAAAATACAGATGCTAAAGTTATTATTATATTTATTTATTTATCATATGCCTTTATCCAAGGCGATATACACAGCTGTAAAAAAGAGTTGAATACTTACAAATAATGTAGTAGTTAAAAAAATCAATAAATAAAACAAAATCAAACTAAACTGAATGCGAGCAGAAAGAAGTTGCATGGGAAAAACCAGGAGCAGTGGAGTTTTGTAAAAGCTGGAGCAGGTGGATTGCTGATGCAGAAAGGTCACCTAGGAGGACTAATTAAAGTGATTATACATGCTTATAACTAAAAATATTAATTTCTCATCAATCACCATAGTAGAATAAAAACTAGTACCTACCAGTTTAGGATGCTTTAGGAATGGAAACAGACCAAGGACTTCTTCAGTGGACTTCTTCTCCATCATTCTTTCCCGAGTGTGTACAGTTCTATTCATGCTGTCACATATGGCTTCAATGTTCGGCCTCAATTTCGTTATTTCTTTTCTTATGGAGTCCAAGTGTTTGGCAATACTATGCTCGTCTTCTCCTGGGAACTCCTCACTTTGCATCTGCAATATGTATCATAACGTTAAGTAATTCAATACTTATGATCAGGCATTTACTGCATGTATTCTCTGTGCTTTTCTTTACTCTGGAAAAATGCTAAAGATCAAGTACTCTCCATGAAAGCCAATTAGCTAATAAACTACACAATCGCATGTATGTACATATATAAAGTATGTAATTCTATTTCAATCTATTTCTGTCAATGCAGATCCAAGAGTTAGGCTTACAGATTCTCTTCTCTTTTTCATGAGCGGTTGCTGTTGCTCTGGTGCACGCTTCCTTCCTCGACCCACAGCACCAAACTTTTTTTTCATGTCTTCTACAGTCTCCACTGAAATAAGTGTCTTTCTCTCTTTTTTGAATTTATTTCTCAGTATTTCAAGTAGAGTAGCCTGAAACAATGATAGAAAGTTAAACCTATGTCCATTATCTGGCTATAAAAAATACATATCAACTAGTAAAAATATATTTAACGCTGCATAATTTTGACAAATTAATGTTTATTCGACTATTTCTTTTATGAATATAACTACCAAATGTATACTCACATATCCAGTTTGGCTGTCATCCCTTAGAAATCTGTACTTACAGCACAAAGTACTTAGCACAGTACTGTACATTATGTGGTCTGGATACCTAAATATACAGATTAGAAAATAATATAGGCATATGAATTGTAAGTGAATTGTAAGAAAAATATATATTTGAGAAATAATGTCATGAAATACAGTTGCATTTTACAATTGCTTTAATTTACAAAAAAAACATGCTGAAAAGCATTATGAAAATGAATTTAATAAAACTTTTTCTCTTGAATAAAATATTGCTGTTATGATAGATTTAAAAAAAAAATAGTAATCATTTTAAAAATGAATATGCTATTTTATGTTATGTAATTATTCTAAAATTGGTTGCCTATGTATCTAAAACAAACACCGAAATCTCAGTTCTTACAGCGTATATTTGCTGAGGTCATCAAACAGAGTCTGTATTAGAGCTGCACGAAGGGCAGATTTGTCTTTTGATTTGAAACCAATGTCCTTTCTATCAAGGGCCATCTGTACAACTGGAGGAAATATAGGCAATGTATAACATGCGGTCCAAACATGAACACTTGTTGAGGTTTGTGGCACTTCTCTGCATTCTACTGGTAGCACCTTCTCTGAAACAATATGCTCATTTGCTTTTGTTCTATGAAAATACAAAAAACAACAAAAAAAACAATATTTCATAATTTTAATCACCTGAAAATATCTAAAGACTTGATATTTAAACAGAGCCTTATAATATAACAGCCATATTAATTTTCTACACAGAAGTTTAAAACCATACATTCCCAGTCCTCATTTTCAGGAATTAAACTAGTGAAAATACCTCTCTCTCTCTCTCTCTCTCTCTCTCTCTCTCTCTCTCTCTCTCTCTCTCTCTCTCTCTCTCTCTCTCTCTCTCTCTCTCTCTCTGTGTGTTTCCATAAAGAAATGTACTCCCATAATATACATCTTTCTTACAATACAACATTACAATACAAAAAGCGTACTGGTAGTAGTAATTTATACTTTTCAAAGTGATTCCTGTATAGTATGTGGTATTTAAATGTAAATACTAAAACACAACAATAGACTAACATAATGTATAATATATTTGTCATTACATACCTTTTAAGGTTCTCGAGAGCCTTTAAAAATTTGACTTGGTCCTTCATAGTTCGGAAGATCTTTCCAATCATATGTTCTGTCAGACCTAAAAGAGTCTCACCATCTATTTCTTCATCTAATGAACAAAAAAACATAAAATTAATCAGAAAATAAGCACCAATGTTAACCTGCCATTGTAATTAATATCACAGTTTTAAATGCAAGCAGTACCTTATACACAGTATGATGAGGTGCAATATATAAACATCCATCACTGTCTTCATAAGCATCTAGTGCATGGTAGTCAACTTCATTGCCAGGTGTTAATGTACACCACTCATGCAAAGTCTCTATTTTGAAGGCATGAAGGTGAGAATTAAATTCCAGAGCGAAATACAGTTTCCCACACAAAATCCATGTACACCTAAACTGAATGATATGCAAGATTTTGAAAAAAATGGGTAAATCCTCATGGACTACATCGACAATGAAGTAATCCTTGACTTCGTATTTCACGTGATCCACAGTTAGTTTCTTTACTTTCAGTATGGTTTCATCAGCTTCAAGTTCACTGGCTTGAATATTGCATTTTTCAAGAATAATGTCTTTCAAAGATGTAGATGATAGCTGAACAACACAAGACCCTTCTTGCTCATATGACTGATGCAAAGCATCTGCACAACAAAAATCCCAACACTGTCTTTGTTGATGTCTTTTTGCTAAAGTAAAGCAGATGTTCCGGAAGTTCCACACATTTCTTGCAAGCCGCTTAAAGTACTGGTGCTTTCCTTCAAAACGTAAGCACCAAAGTGATCAAAGTGGTCCAAATTCAGCTAGCAATCTGGGGTAGTGTACCAAGTAATGCAATTTTGGTATAAAATTACCAGGATACAGTCTATTAAATTCGCTGAGAAATTCTCAAATTAAAATCTGCAAATGTGAAAGTGACGACTTTTTCACAACAGGAGACATTACAAAGTCTACTATTTCACGCACCGGCGTAGATTTAGCTAGGGACGGTAGGGACATGTCCCTACCAATGTCAAGGGACCGTTGAATTGTCCCTACCAATAATTTTGATAAATCTTAAACGTCTTTTGTCAAGTCATTTTATCTGCTCCACAAAGGGTTAACTCTCTCAAGCCCCCCGCCCCTCCCCCTCGTTAGTCCTCCCTCCTCCAAAAAAAACAAAACAAAAAAAAAACGCTAATTTGATTGGCTTTGGCCCTTCCATACTGCATCACTGTAACACGGACTCAGTGCGTGGCTGACGTCAGGGACCAGCAGAGTGTGTTGTTTTCATTGAAGTGCGAAAGTGCACAAGGACTCGGGAGTGAAAGGTAAATCTCCGGGTTTAAAATAAAAAAAAAAAATTCTAGTCATTCTTAAACGGTGTACATTGTGCCATAATTTTCACATTTATTTTAAAAAATAAGAATAAATATAATCAGTTTAATTCGATGTTTGTGTTTGTTGGTTAATGCGTTGTCATATTATTTCAATCCTCCTTCCTCCCTTTGTAACTAACTTACTCCTTGCTTGATATTTTTGTATCGTGTGTGTAAAAAGCGAACACGAACATATGTATTTGATTGAATGGACAGTGTGACTATCCAGGCGGCTAAATAAATGCACTATATTATATAGGCAGTAATAAAAAATATATAAAAAGTCTAATTAATGGTGGGGGGGGGGGGGGGGGGGGGGACGACGACAGATATACAAATAAATGTCAGTGCGGCGTGAGTAAAAAAAGGTTGAGAACCGCTGGTTTAGGCTGGACTCTGGAAAGACGCTCATCTGAAGTTGCCGCTTGCCGGTCAGGCTGATGAGTGTGAGCCACTGACTGAATGAAAGCCAGGTGCCGCGGCTGAAGGTATTGTCAGCTCGTCAGCAACATAGTTTGAGAGAATAAAGCTACCTACCTACCTACCTATTACGTTAGCGACCCATTGCTAGCTGCTAACCCAACGTCCTTGGTGGCTAGCTAGCTTGTTTCACAGCTAAATCATTATGTGTGTGTGTGTGTGTGTGTGTGAGAGAGAGAGAGAGAGAGAGAGAGAGAGAGAGTGCGTGAGCATGTTTTGATATCGTCATTCAACTATTAGCTAATCACTTCAATTTGGCTTTAGGTGACTAAAGCATAATAGCAACCAAAAAAATAAAGATGGACATAAGGAAGTTTTTTTTACAAAAAGTCAAAGTGTAAGTAGGAAGATGTTATTAAAGTAATAAACACAATTGATAATGATTCTCATAGCAAATGAAAAAATAATTTACTAATGAAGTTAACAGAGTCATACTTTCTCTCTAAACAGCATGCATCAATTTATCATTTTATCAGGCGAGTGAAGCAGTGCAGCCTGGTAAAAGCAGTACAGAGGCAGGTGGAGCAACAGGGTCGCAGGTGGGGTCTGTAATGGCTTAGTGATTATAACAGTGAAAGTGTTAGACTCAGTTTTGAGATATATTATTGTTTGAGGCACATTGTGATATAATAGTAGGCTAATGCTGTATAGTAATACTCAGCAAATAAAGTTAGCATAGCCATATATTTTCTCTCTATATGGCATGCATCAATTTATTATTTTATCAGGTGAATGAAGCAATGCACCCAGGTACGAGCAGCAGCACAGACACAGGAGTGGCAGGCAGAGCACGTGAGCGTGCATGTGCTCATGCTTGTAGCGCCAGGGGTATTGGTAGCTTACAGTAAGGCTGGGATAGGTTATAATTCAGGTTATTAGTAATTCTACAGCAGGGATGTCAAACCAGCTTCCAGGAGGGACACTTTATCATAGTGTTTTAAGTGTATACCAGCCAACTTCATGTCAATCAAACTGTCCTCGATTCATGTCCAGCATTCATTTCAAGCCACCAGAAGTTACCATTTAATAGCTGTCTACTAAAAAATTTCTTCCCGGGGGGTGGGCAGGGAGGTGGATGGAAAGACTCAATATTGCAGCTACCGGGGGGCATGCAAGACTCCATATCGTAGATACCGGGCATGCAATTATATATATATATATATATATATATAATTTTTTTTTTTTTTTGGATGTTTGGAGTTTTACTCGCGCATAGTTTTGTATGTTATTTCCGAATTTCTCCTTAGACATGTCTGAAGGGGACACTGTATTACTTAAAACGTGAATTAACGTATTAAAACGTGTTAACTGTGAGCAGTTACCTTGGGATTACACACCAGGTTCAGACCATTGAATGGACTAATGTATCCGCAGGCGACCTAAGACTCACCGTTTCAACGGTGTCAGTAGTGCTCAACAGAAAATAATGCATACAGAAAAATATTGTATACTGGCCATGGGCTTTGGTTTTCCCCAGCGCCGTAACTAAGCATTTAGCTACCGGGGCATGCAAATATATATATATATATATATATATATATATATATATATATATATATATATATATATATATATATATTTATAAATTGCATGGACCTCCGGAATGAAGCAACCGGAGGTGGATGGAAAGACTCAATATTGCCTCTACTGGGGCATGCAAGACTCCATATCGTAGATACCGGGCATGCAATTATATATATATATATATATATATATATATATATATATATATATAATTGTTTTTTTTTTTTTCTTTTTTTTTTTTTTGGATGTTAGGAGTTAGGATGGTATTTACTCGCGCATAGTTTTGTATGTTATTTCCGAATTTCTCCTTTAACATGTCTGAAGGGGACACTGTATTACTTAAAACGTGAATTAACGTATTAAAACGTGTTAACTGTGAGCAGTTACCTTGGGATTACACACCAGGTTCAGCCGCATTGATTGGACTAATGTATCCGCAGGCGACCTAAGACTCACCGTTTCCACGGTGTCAGTAGTGCTCAACAGAAAATAATGCATACAGAATAATATTGTATACTGGCCATGGGCTTTGGTTAGCATACAGTGTCCCCTTCAGACACTAAACAGTGGCCTACAGTTTTATGTTTGTCTGAAAAAAACAACTACAATTGGTATTTTTAATAATCATTAACATGTTCATTATTTCAATACACAAACATGCAGTATTTTGCAATTATTTAAATCCAATCTTCTCCACTGCAGTTAAACTATGGTTGTTTTTCCTATGCACTTGACAGTGGTGGTGGGTGTTTTTGCCAAAAACTGCTTTAAGTGTGTGATGCAGTCTTGTAAGATTTATTGACATTATGTTGATAATCAGAACAACAGGGTTCACCAACCTCGACTAGGTCAGGGTTAACACAGTTGAGCTCAGATGAAACAGCCCATTTGCAATATACAGTACTGGGTGGCTATTGGTCATTCAGCAGTGTGATGCAAATACCTGCAGTTACCACAAAGCGCTGACCTGAGCACACTTGCTCATTTGCTATTCTAGTTTTCTCCCTGGGATGCTCGTACTTAAATATTTAATATAAATGGACTTTAGTTGGTATATAGGGGGCTGGTGTCTATAGAGTTAACACAAACTGTTTTACAATTTCTGAAAATGAAATTAAGAAGTTGTGAGCGATGGGGATATAAATAGGCCCAATTAATCCCACACCTGCCGCACACCTTCTGTGAATGATGCAATTGTCAGCAAATGATTTACTGACCATCCCAATATAATTTAGGAGCAAAAGAAACATCTGTAATTGGCGTAATTACAGGGATTAATTATAGCATTGTTTCTTTACCGAATATCTCAATCGTCCTGCCTGGGGACAGACGTGAAGTTATGTATATATACATTTAGTGTGCCCAATTATTTTACCCCCGATTTTCTCCCCAATTTGGAATGTCCAATTATTTTTTCTCCTCATCGCAGCAATTCCTTACACAGCTCAGGAGATCCAAAGGTTCAGTGGGCGTCCTCCGATCCCACAACCAAACTATTATCCTCTTTTACACCCAGGAACTCGAGAGCGGATGTCAGCGAGCTACTGACCTCTGGAGGACAAAGGCCAGCCCTGCAGGTGTCCGCTTTTGAGCTCACAGGGCGCCTGGCCAGCAGGGTTCACTGTAGCGCAATGAGGAGAAACAGTCCCTTTTGTTTTTGCTTCCCTAACCCACGGGAGTGCCAGAGCCAATGTTACGCTCCCTTTGGAATTCACAGCGAAGACCGACAACTTTGCACAGCCAGGACGCGAACCTGTGCTGTATGACCACACAACCACGCTTTTACCAGGTGAGCCACTCGAGGACCCCCTGATAGTGTTTTTGAGGTTAAGATTCATTTAAAAG
Source organism: Acipenser ruthenus (assembly GCF_902713425.1). Classification (NCBI taxonomy): domain Eukaryota; kingdom Metazoa; phylum Chordata; class Actinopteri; order Acipenseriformes; family Acipenseridae; genus Acipenser; species Acipenser ruthenus. The sequence continues at coordinate 26,603,671 of NC_081192.1, forward strand.
TTATAACTAGCTCTTTATTTTATATATATATATATATATATATATATATATATATATTGCACCAGGATGACTGAACAAAAGGAAAAGTGAAAAGAAGAAACTGTAAAAAATGACGACTGGACACCAACCACTAAAAGCTGGTAATTTTAAACTTTAAAGAGATAGTTTATACCCTCTAAGCGGGCAATTTCTAATCTCTTTATTCATGCCACTGTCTGGTGCTCCAAGGGAGACTACAGTTGGATTTTTATACCAGCTCTGTTATCCCCAGCTGGGGATGAAATCCATTGCGAAGGGGATGAAGTGGAGGTGGCTGTACACACACACACACAATTTGTTACAAACTGTTTATCCAATTGACAGGAAACTTAGCATCAACATTATAGAGTATACATTAATGATAATATACAAGATTGTGAATGTCACACAGTTTTACATACATCTGGATAATCCCTCATCAGACTGTGATTAAACATTTCATTGCTAATTCTTATTCTATCCTGTACATACTGTTGATATGTCATGTTCATCGTTTAGAGTTTACGTGGCAGGAGATGTATATGTATACATAAGCATAGGCAAATTGTAAGCATGGCAAATTCTTTGTTGAGATTTAGTAATGTCTTTCTCAAAGAGACCCAAGTGTAAATGTTTGTCGTAAGCACCATGGATAATAGCATTTACATAATGTCCCGTGACAAGAAATTACATCTAAAATACAAATGTATTTTTTTCAGATTTGTAAAAAAAGACCTGCTTCTCCTGGTGTTGTATCCTTGCTGGACGGAGATGGTGAAGATGCTGGAGGCGGCCAAGCCAGCACAGTATGGGGTAGATTTGACAAGGGACAAGAAAAGGTAATTAGAATTACAACGTGATGTTTAGGAACCCGCATTAGAGAGACAGATAGATTCAAATTATTATTTTTCTCTGTCCCCTTACATTTGTATGCTGTTTGAAATCATATTTTTGTAATAATCTGTTTTCAGGATATGCCATAGACCTAGGTTAGATGAGCCAAAATGTCTTTATATCAGTAGTAACTGTGTATAGCCAGGTATACAATCGGAAACTTAATTCACTTTTGAGTTATTGTCTATGTTTGGTACACAGCTTATCTTCCTGATTTTATTTTTATTTTTTTTAACTTAGGTTCCATTACCAGTGCTGTCCCATAAAAATGAACCATTTTCCTGCCACATTGTTTCACCCTCTGGACATATCAATGATTCAGATCTTTTACACATATCCATCTTATATGGATGTTTTGTGTTTTGTTTATAAAAAATGTGTAAATGTGTAAAGGACTAGGGGTTGTGGTGTTTGTCTGAAGTAAGAGAGTGGTGGTGTAACATCAAATCATTTGCAGCACGAATAAGTCACAGTCACTGGCCATGTCATGCACACTTATTTCTAACTCATTGGTTGATCGAAAATAAGTTTAACATGCAATGGAGTAGTTCATTGGTTTTATACGCTCCCTTTAAAGATGTAATAAACAATCTCATCCAGTGGGATCTCTTTTCAGAGTGTGCAGTAGCAGAAGGGGATTGTGGGAATGTGTGGAGCTAAGGAAGGTAGAAGGAGATGCGCAGTAGAAACCCTGGGATATGTTTACACAATGAACTAATTTGTGAATGAATATCGTTGGTGTTAATTAAAGTTAATAAGACAAAATATTTTAGTGTAAAATTATACTTGATGGTGGGGTACTGCCTTTTTTAATTTTTACAGAGATGTCATTTTTTAAATCTTATTGCTATCTTACCAGAAGGCCACCTCCCCTCCAGACATTCCGATCAGAGAAAAGAGACAATTCGAAGCCAACCCAAAGAGACGTCCAAGACCTTGTCTGGGCTGCCTATCTGTAATATCAGCTAAAAAGGAGGCTCCTGTAACAGTAAGTTATCTTTCCTGTAGCCATTCCCTAGACTGCAGTGTTATGTGGCACTTCATTACCAAATCAATCAGAAAACATGTCACCTTCAGTTAGTCCATTTTTTTAATTTGTTTTTTAAAAATCAATTAAAAGATATTTAAACTTGTCAGTTTTTGTTTACATTGCATTATTTTGGAACTCTTAATACAATTATTGATAATAGAAACAACTTTGCAAATGCCATTACTATTTTTCAGATTCCTAGGATGAAACCGGACAGCGTGTGTTTGTCTTCGCCCTCCAGAGTCAGCCCTGGGGTGGTAGCGGTGAGCTGAGCATAATAAAATAATTGGCCATTCCAAATTGGGGAGAAAATAATAAAAAATTATTGGCAACGACTAAATTTATAAAAAAAAAAAAAAAAAAGTGAAATGCTTCAGTTTTTACAAGCTTGATTAATATGCCCCTATTTACCAGATAGAGGGGTCTACTATTCAATGGTTCTATAGAATGTTGACACACGCTGATGAAAAAATAGCACCATCTAGATTTCTTCCTTATCAAGCAACTAAATCAGACACCATATATCTTGTGATCGTAGCAGATTTTGCCCATTTTGAGGATAAGTGATACCAAACATTAAACAAACTACATGGGAAGTTTTATTAAAAGGATTCTCACCTTTCCCCAGCATACAGCTGATCCTGTCCTAATGTGAAGGTGGATCCAACAAGTGACGTCGTGATCCTGCCAGTCGAAGTGCAGAAAAATCACAGTCAAATGCATGTTGGCCTGATAACCAAATATTGTTCTTTTTTTTTTTTTTTTTTTTAATCCTGCGCTAGTAAATCATGTATCTGTGTCAGGATAGCATATACAGCATGCTCATGCCTAAGTAAACAAACATTTTAAGAACATAAGAAAGTTTACAAACGAGAGGAGGCCATTCGGCCCATCTTGCTCTTTTGGTTGTTAGTAGCTTATTGATCCCAGAATCTCATCAAGCAGCTTCTTGAAGGATCCCAGGGTGTCGGCTTCAACAACATTACTGGGGAGCGGGTTCCAGACCCTCACAATTCTCTGTGTAGAAAAGTGCCTCCTATTTTCTGTTCTGAATGCCCCTTTATCTAATCTCCATTTGTGACTCCTGGTCCTTGTCGAAAAAGTCCCCTGGGTCGACATTGTCAATACCTTTTAGCATTTTGAATGCTTGAATCAGATCACCGCGTAGTCTTCTTTGTTCGAGACTGAATAGATTCAATTCTTTTAGCCTGTCTGCATACGACATGCCTTTTAAACCCGGGATAATTCTGGTCGCTCTTCTTTGCACTCTTTCTTGAGCAGCAATATCCTTTTTGTAACGAGGTGACCAGAACTGAACACAATATTCTAGATGAGGTCTTACTAATGCATTGTAAAGTTTTAACATTACTTCCCTTGATTTAAATTCAACACTTATCACAATATATCCAAGCATCTTGTTGGCCTTTTTTTATAGCTTCCCCACATTGTCTAGATGAAGACATTTTAATAAAGAACAAAAATAAAAATCACTTTGTTCTTGAGTTTATTTTGGTATCTTTTGAAATTGGTATTCTTCTTGTGTGTGTTTGTGTATATGTATGTGTGTGAAGGATGTGGGTTGGTGGGAGGGTGTTCATTTTAATGGATTTATGTCTTTTTAAGACAGAATGCTTTTGACAGCTGTTTTGTTGTGTTCACAAAGCTTTAACACTTGAATAAGTCCTTGAGAATTTCATGCAATCCTTTAAAGGTTTTCTGACCTGTAAATTAGTCCTACAACCACACAATGTCAGTGGAGTACACCTAATATGTGTAATTAACAATAATTAAACATTACCAATTTTGACATGATGAATTAACACACAGAAAAGGCTAATGACTAATCAAGCTTTAAATCCAATTTCTTAAAGGCTTAAAAAAATTAGAGTGGTTATCTTCTTTCTTGGATTTGGGATTTCTATTATAATATTTTTATTTAAGTATTTCTTCAAGATATAGGCAGTGCCATTTACAGTGTGGCCCTGAATCTTGGATTACTAGCCTCCTTGAGGATCTTTAAAATACATATTCCTGCTCGAGCAATATTTTAAAAAAATATATCTCTGGTTGCAATTTGGTTTTTAACATCAGGGAAATGATTCATCTATATGCTAAGGGTTGCAACTTTAAGATCTCTTTTTTCAGTAATTTCAAATGTCTGTCTACTAAAGCCTTTCTATAATGTTCTAAAGATAAATGGCAGATTATGAAAAATATATTGTCGTCACAGTGCATGACTGCAAATGGGTACTGATGTACATTTTGTAATCTGGCACAGTCATGTTTTTTTTCTTTTTCTAAAACCAAAAGCCTTGATTGCCTCAATTTCTATAGCTATAATTACTCATTAGCCAATAGTTAATGTGTTAATAACTTATTTATTCTTTAGATCAGTTTATGGGGAATTTGTATTTGGTCATGTGGACATCTGGAGGTTATAGGACGGACTGACTTATCATTATATATATATATATATATATATATATATATATATATATATATATATATATATATATATATATATACATATATATATATATATATATACACACACAGTGACACTCAAAAGTATTCACCCCCCTTGGACTTTTCCACATTTTATTGTGTTACAAATGGAATCAAAATGGATTTAATTAGGAGTTTTTGCTACTGATCAACACAAAAAGTGAAAAGTGAAAAATAAAATCTACAAATTGTTCTAAATTAATTACAAATATAAAACTGAAAATAATTGATTGCATAAGTATTCACTCCCTTTGCTATGACACACCTAAATAAGCTCTGGTGCAACCAATTGTCTTTAGAAGTCACATAATTAGTTGAATGGTGTCCACCTGTGTGCAATTAAGGTGTTTCACATGATTTCAGGTTAAATACACCTGTCTCTGGGAGGTCCCACAGTTGGTTAGTACATTTCCTAACAAAAACTACATCATGAAGATGAAGGAACATTCAAAGCAAATCCGGAATAAGGTTCTTCAAAAGCACCAATCGGGTAGGATATAAGAACATTTCCAAGGCATTGAATATCCCCCGGAGCACAGTAAAGTCCATTATTAAGAAATGGAGAGAATATGGCACAACTGTGAATCTGTCTAGAAAAGGCTGTCCTCAAAAACTGAGTATCCGGGCGAGAAGGGCACTAGCCCGGGAGGCCACCAAGAGGCCTATGGCAACTCTAAAGGAGTTACAGTCTTCCACGGCTGAGCTGGGAGACACTGTGCATACGGCAACAATAGCCCGGGTGCTTTACAAAACTGGCCTTTATGGGAGAGTGGCAAAAAGAAAGCCATTGTTGAAAAAAACTTGCATCAAATCTCGGCTAGAGTTTGCCAGAAGGCATGTGGGAGACTCTGAGACCAAGTGGAAGAAGATTCTATGGTGTGATGAGACCAAAATAGAGCTTTTTGGCCACAACGCTAAGCGCTATGTTTGGCGCAAGCCTAACACCGCACATCATCCTGAGAACACCATCCCTACCGTGAAGCATGGTGGTGGCAGCATCATGCTATGGGGATGCTTCTCTGCGTCAGGGCCTGGAAAGCTCGTGAAGATGCAAAAATTGCAGTGTCCAGATGTGCAAAGCTGGTAGAGACTTATACAAATAGACTCGTGGCTGTAATTGCTGCCAAAGGTGCCTCTACCAAATATTGACTCAAGGGGGTGAATACTTATGCAATCAATTATTTTCTGTTTTGTATTTGTAATTAATTTAGAACAATTTGTAGATTTTATTTTTCACTTTGACATTATGGACTTTTTTGTGTTGTTCAGTGGCAAAAACTCATAATTAAATCCATTATGCAGCTGATGCATAGTTCACTCACCCTAGTCTCTGTAAGTCCAGAAGTTACATAAATATTAAGTATTATTTAATCCATCAATACTTCAACATTCGTAAAAGATCTTCACTCCAAATCTCACTTTATAGGCTTTACAGTACACCAAACTGCTATATCATTCTCTTGCTGTTTTGTGAGGTTTTTGAAATTGAGAGGAGCCCTAAGCTAAACTGCTATATAACATCCTGCAACATGCTTGTGGTTCAGTGTTGAGCTCTGAAGATGAGGTCACTGCTGCTTGTCTGCCTGCTTGTGGTCACACTGACTGTGGCTATTCCTGCCCCTATGTAGAGGGGTCTGAAACAGACAAAACAATGAAGGTTGGTAGAAATAGATAAAATTGTATTCTTAAAACTATGTATTTATTTGCATTACTTATTATTTAAACTGAACAAAATTAACTCTAATGAAACTCGTATTTCTAACTTGAGACATAGTATCCATTGAAAGTTAATTTCTGCAAATATATGGTAGTTCCATTCAAGGTGAAACAACTTCTAACGTAAGAAAGAAAAACATTTTACTCACTTGCAGGCAATATTCCCATATTCTAGATATTTATCTTCTAGGGTAAAACCACAAGAAACTAATCCAGGTAGACCAGAATTTTAACTGAAGTCCTTATCAACCTTGCCTATATGTTGCTGCAGGTCTTCAAAGGATGTTGGGTAATGATTACTGTGAAAAACGTTTTCTCATTTCACAGGAAGAAAGGGATAGGGACAGTGTAGGGACATGTGTTAATGCCATTCATGCAATCTTATTAGGTGTGGCTGAAACACTGAAATAATAAGGAACTTGCAGCACTCTCCTCTCCCAGATCACCAAAGATGTTTTACTTTCTTTTTTTTGTGTGTGCTGAAAGTCAATTTCAATTTCTTATGTATATTATACTGTATCTGGATAATCATTTAAACAAATCTTGTTATATCATGATATTTTAATATATTTTATATAAATGTTGTATTAGGCTGTGTGGTCCAGTGGTTAAAGAACAGGGCTTGTAACCAGGTTCCCGGTTCAAATCCCACCTCAGCCACTGACTCATTGTGTGATCCTGAGCAAGTCACTTAACCTCCTTGTGCTCTGTCTTTTGGGTGAGACGTAATTGTAAGTGACTCTGCAGCTGATGCATAGTTCACACACCCTAGTCTCTGTAAGTCGCCTTGGATAAAGGCGTCTGCTAAAATAAACAAATAATAATACTATTCTTTTCTTACCCAAGTGTGAACTATTTAAATAATATCCCTGATACCGATATAGTAAATGGAAGTGCACAACAAGTAAGGTTTATGAAATGATGTGGTTAGCCCCACCCACTTTAAATTATTTGGTTAACCCCGCCCATTGGCGACTCATGGCTTGAAAAACTGGTGGGGCACAGCACCCCCATCATCACCACCCCCCCCCCCCCCCGAAAAAAAAAAATGCTCAAACCCGATGCCCGAATTTAACCATTTTTATGTAAACATTAAGCTAGCTTTCTAAGATTACCAGATATTTCATCACAAACAGTTCTACGCCAGATTGTCACAATCAAGAGAGCTGCAAACAACACTTTACAGGCAAGAGTCTCTTATCGACAGACATCTACACCTGCACTAACCTGAGCGTTTGAAATGGAAGGATCGTCACACTCTTGTGCTGTTCGTAACATTCTGAACTACAGAAGAGTCAGGTTCGGTTTCTGTTGATGTCTCTGGCGTTGGAGGTTTAGCTTTTTTGTTGTAGAAAAACTCCAAACGTAGCTGTATTTTTGCCATTTTAACAGGGCTCAAATTCACTCCGTTTTAGCACATATTTTCGCTGACTGAAAAAGTGAAAGTCTCACACGAGAACAAATATAACGGTGAAGGGTCTTAGACACTCTTTGTTATGTTATTATGTTTTGAAAGTTTGAAATAAACTGCGCATTTTTAAATAATAAACCCTGGCAACAGTGGCGTAGCCAGGATTTTTTTTCGGGAGAGGGTGGCAATGGTAACTTTTTTAAGGTGAATAGTCACAGTGGTGAAATTGGCAACCTGATTTCTTATTAGTGCATTGACGTTTTATTTTCGAAAAATAAAGAACTTTTTTTTTTTAACAGAAGATCCAATAACCAAATACACTGTTGTGCAAAATAGTTAAAAAGAGAGATTCAGTTCAGAACACTTCCGTTTTAAAACTAAAAAGGAAATACGAAGCAAAGGACTTGAACTTTTAACATGCGCATCAGATTTCAATTTCACATTATGATAATAAGTAACTATATATAATTTCATTCGTACTTATGGTTGTTCATTTCACATTTGGTGTTCTACTACGGTGTCAGTAGTGCTCAACAGAAAAGAATGCATACAGAAAAATATTGTATACTGGCCATAGGCTTTGGTTTTGCCCAGCGCCGTAACTAAGCATTTAGCTACCGGGGCATGCAATTATATATATATATATATATATCCCGGGCATGCAAGACTCCATATCGTAGCTACCGGGGCATGCAATTATATATATATATATATATATATATATATATATATATATATATATATATATATATATATATATATATATTATTACTATTATTATTATTTATTTCTTAGCAGACGCCCTTATCCAGGGCGACTTACAATTGTTACAAGATATCACAGTATTTTTACTACAATTACCCATTTATACAGTTGGGTTTTTACTGGAGCAATCTAGGTAATGTACCTTGCTCAATTGTACAGCAGCAGTGTCCTACACCGGTGATTGAACCCATGACCCTCCGGTCAAGAGTCCAGAGCTCTAACCACTACTCCACTACTTGTTTTTTTTTTTTTTTTTGGATGTTAGGAGTTAGGATGGTATTTACTCGCGCATGCAGGTTCAGACGCATTGATTGGACTAATGTATCCACAGGCGACCTAAGACTCACCCTTTCAACGGTGTCAGTAGTGCTCAACAGAAAAGAATGCATACAGAAAAATATTGTATACTGGCCATGGGCTTTGGTTTTGCCCAGCGCCGTAACTAAGCATTTAGCTGCCGGGGCATGCATATATATATCATTGCATGCACCTCCGGTTGAAGCAACCTGAGGTGAATGGTAAGACTCCATTTCGTAGCTACCGGGGCATGCAAGACTCCATATCGCAATTATATATATATATATATATATATATATATATATATATATATATATATATATATATATATATTGTAGCGAGCACAGGGATTAACGGAGACACGCACACAATAGCTCTTTTAGGTAATGCAGTTTATTAAGCAGCTAACAGCAAGTCAGCGCCCTCTATGAACACACACACACAGCCCTTCCCCACACCAGAGCACTACTCTGCCTCTCAGGGTGACATTCACATATATATCAAACAACACCGGAAGGGTAATAACAATTACAGGGAAATGCATAGAACAGTACGCAAACTTTTACAGTAACAACAAATAAACACAACAACAATAATTCCGTTTCTCCCCTACCATAGTTCGTACTCCCAGCATCCACGGCTGCACATTAACCAAATGTAGGGGACTGGCTCCGGGCACAGCGCCCTATTCGACGACAGGTGGCAACGGCGAGTCAGTCCAGCCGTGCCCGTTACACAGCCCCCATCTTAGGGCCGAACGTCCCGCTGGCCCAACACTTAATGTCTCACAAAGTCAGAGAGTCCCGGGGGTGGTCGACGGATACGCTGGCCGCGCTGGAGCACAGGTGCAGCGGGCTGGGAGTCAGCTGGAGCCGGAATGCTCCTACCTGGGCCACCAGCTGGTGAACTATTCGGTGGTTGCAAGGGGGAAGCGCTTTCCCTGTCCTGGGAGCTGGCCTCCGGGCTGGCTGCAGGGACAACCGAGTTTGTTCCGGGGCGGTAGGGGGCCAAGCGGTCTTGGTGGAGCACAACCGCCCGGCTACGGGTCCGCAGCCGCACTCGATAAGTCACCTCGGAGAGCCTCTCCAGAACAACACAGGGGCCCTCCCAGTTACTGGCCAGCTTGGGGCAGAGTCCCTTTCTTCGCCGAGGGCAGTGAACCCAGACCTGCTGCCCAGCTTGAAATCCCCGGCCCTTGCAGTGAGTATCGTATGCCCGTTTCTGACGCTGGCCAGCTGAGGTGAGGTGCTTCCGAGCGTAAGCATGGGCAGTGTCCAATCGGTCCTGTAGCTGCTGGAGGTATTCCGGGCCGGTAGGTTCCGGAGTGTGGAGCTGAGGTGGCCGGCCAAACACAAGGTCCACTGGGGTGCGGAGCTCTCTCCCAAACATAAGAGCCGCTGGCGTGCACCCTGTAGATTCATGCACTGCAGTCCGGTAGGCCATTAGGACCAAGGGCAAGCATTGATCCCAGTCACGCTGGTGCTGGGAGGTCCACATGGTCAGCTGGGTGGCAAGGGTGCGGTTAAACCGCTCCACCAATCCATCGCTCTGTGGGTGTAGTGGGGTCGTCCTGGTTTTCTTAATACCCAGCCGCCTGCACACCTCACCAAACACCTGCGCTTCAAAGTTACGCCCCTGGTCACTATGTAGCTCCTCGGGAACCCCAAACCGGCAGAACATGCCTTCCAGCAGTGCCTCCGCGCAGGTAGTCGCGCTCTGATCGGGGACTGCGTACGCCTCGGGCCATTTAGTAAAGTAATCCATGGCCACCAGGACGTACCGGTTGCCCCCCTCCGTCCGTGGAAACGGCCCTAAGATGTCCACACCGACGCGCTCTAATGGTGCCCCCACCTGGTACTGCTGGAGCGGGGCATGAGAGCGGTCCAAGGGGCCCTTCCGGGCGGTGCACTGGTCACAGCGTCGCACATAAGTCTCCACATCACGTCGGCACCGTCCCCAGTAGAACCGCTCCCGAAGCCGACCCAGGGTCTTGGCAACGCCGAAGTGTCCAGTGGCTGGTCCGCCATGCACGGCTCGCAGGACGGTCTCTCGGAGAGCTTGAGGAACCACCACTTGTAGCCGCTTGCGCCCTGTCGCAGGGTCTGTCCAGAAACGGTACAGCACACTTTCCCGGAGGCTCAAACATTCCCATTGCGCCAACAGCACTTTTACCTCCGGGGAGAGGGCTGACCCGCCGATAACCAGCGGATCAGCGGTGCCAGCTCAGCGTCCAGACCCTGCTGACGCTGGATCTCCCCCGCTGGCAACTCAAGGGGGGTCTCCACAGCTACAGTGGCAGCACTTACTCGCTCCTCCAAGGACCGCTGTGCCTCTCGCTCCTCCATCCGATGGCAGTGCTTACAGTCCTCAGAGAAGCAGGGGCGACGGGACAGGGCATCTGCATTATTGTGTAGGCATACCCTTGCAGTGTCTCTATCCAGCGAGCCACCTGTCCTTCGGGCTCGCGGAAGTTGAGCAGCCACCGCAGGGAGGCGTGATCCGTGCGCAGCTTGAATCTTCACCCGTAGAGATAGGGACGAAAGTGGTGCACGGCCCGTACTACAGCCAACAGTTCCCGGCGAGTCACACAATAGTTCCGCTCTGTTTTACTAAGAGCTTGGCTGTAGTACGCGACCACTTGTTCTCCGTCCGAGCCTTCCTGGGCTAGCACTGCTCCGATCCCCACATCGCTCGCGTCCGTGTCCAGGATGAACGGTTTTTGGGGGTCAGGGAACGCCAAGACTGGGGCCTTCACAAGGGCCTCTCGCAATTCCCCAAAGGCAGCTGCGCAGTCGGTGTCCCAGCTGAACCAGCCCCCTTTCTCAGTCAGGCGGTGCAGGGGCCTGGCGATCTGAGCAAAGTCCTTCACAAAGCGGTGGTAATAAGACACCAGGCCCAGAAAGCTACGCACCTCTGTCACAGTCCTGGGGACCGGCCAGTCCTTTACAGCAGTCACTTTAGCAGGGTCTGTGGCAATGCCGTCTGCCCCGACAACATGTCCGAGGAAGTGTGTTTCTCTTCTCAGCAGGTTGCACTTCCCAGGGTGGAGTTTTAAGCCAGCTCCACGGATGCGCTCGAACACAGTCCGCAAGTTCTGCAGTGCCGCCGAAAAGGTGGTGGCGTGCACCAGTAAGTCATCCAGGTATACAACACAATGGGTCCGTGGAACTCCGGTGAGCACCCGCTCCATCAGGCGCTCGAACGTTGCTGGGGCATTGCACAGTCCAAAGGGCATCACTGAAAACTGCCACAGACCCTGGCCAATGGAGAATGCAGTTTTCTGTCATGCCTCAGGGGCCAGCTCAACCTGCCAGTATCCGCTGCGCAGGTCGAGGGAGCTGAACCAGCGGGAGCCTGTGATGTAGTCCAGAGCTTCATCGATTCTGGGGAGGGGGTACGAGTCCTTGTGTGTCACTGCATTCAGTTTGCGATAATCCACACAGAACCGCAGTGACCCGTCTTTTTTTTTACTAGCAGGGCTGGCGCGGCCCAGGGGCTAGCCGATTGTTCAATTACCCCGGCAGTGGCCATTTCCAGAATCATGCCCTCGGCCGCTTCCCGCTTTGCCAAGGGTAGCCGCCGTGGCCGCTCCCGGATCGGAGCCGCGTCTCCCGTGTTAATGCTGTGCTGAACTAATCCAGTCCGCCCACAGTCCTCTATGTTTGCAGCAAAAATGTCCAAGTACCCCCTTAATAGTTCCCATAACTGGTCCCGCTGGCCCTGAGATAGACCCTCCTTACTCCTCTGCCACAGCGCTTTCACCGCATCAGTTATCCTGCAGTCCTGTGTTCCACCGGTTGTGGTTGCAGGGGGCGGTGAAAGTGCTGCAGGAGAGGGGGCGGAGACAGTTGAAGCCCTTGCAAACTCCGTCGCCGATGTCCTGTCCTCTGCTTCTGGGAGAGGCCGGGTCCTGCCCCCCTGCGTCCGACGAACCTCCCTCATCTGGCTATGCCGCACGGTGGTTCTGGTGCGGCGTTGCTCCCCTTCCTTCTCCCGACCCGGAATCAGGCGCAGTTGGCTCTGGCCAAGGCACAAGGTTCCCTCAGCCAAGTCGATGGTAGCTCCTACTTTGTTCAGGAGGTCCAGGCCCAGAATGCAGCGATCCTGTATCTCCGCCAGCCAGAATTCGTGTTGGATCGTGCAGTCTCCGAGCTGGATCTCCAGATGCCGTCGTCCCAGCATGGACGCGACCTGGCCGGTGACAGTGCGGAGGCGAACCGTGGTGGGCGTCCAGCCTTCCAGCCATCCGTCACTTTCTCTGGGGAGGACCCCGGGCTGCAGGATGGAGATGGTGGAGCCTGTGTCGACCAAGGCCTTGCACTGCACCCCATTTAAGAGGCAGGGTGCATGCAGACTGTTGCCCCGGCCAACACGGCCCACCATTGCCACGCGTCGTTCTCTTTGTCTCTATGGGTGGGGGAAGGAAGGTGAAGGAGCTGCGGTCCCCCGTTTACGCCGCTCCTTTTTCGTTTCCCGCCCATGACGTCTCTTCTTCAGATGGTACTGGGTGACGGCGGCGGCGGCATTGTGCATGCAGGTGACCCGGGCTTCCGCAGTTCCAGCAGCGCCTTACAGGAGTGGTCTGCCTGACAGCGGCGGTATCCTCGTCTCCATCGCTATCTTCCTTTCCTCTGACCGCGCAGACTTTGGGGATCCGGACTCTCTCGCCCTCCTCGAGCACGGCCTCAATCCTTAGGGCATGGGTTAAAGCCTGCTCTAGGGAGGTTGGGGCAACGAGCTGAACCTGTTGTCAGAGCGCGGTGGGCTTCAAGCCACGGATGAACGCCTCCATCGCCAGGTCTTCTTGTACAGCCGGAGGTAAACCAGGATACCCCCTCCGTGCCAAGTATTTAGTGTCTGCGGCCAGTATCCCGAGTTTCTCGACACTGACTCTCTTGCGCGAGGCAAGGCGATAGCGCCGGCTGACGGCTGACTCCACTTAGCCAACGCGGCGCTGGAGAGCCGTGGATAGGGTATGGAAGTCACAAGGCTCCTCTGGGTCTAAATCGAGCAATGCTTGCATCGCCTTCCCTTCCAGTGCTCAACAGTCAGTAGTGCTCAACAGAAAATAATGCATACAGAAAAATATTGTATACTGGCCATGGGCTTTGGATTTGCCCAGCGCCGTAACTAAGCATTTAGCTACAGGGGCATGCATATATATATATATATATATATATATATATATATATATATATATATATATATATATATATATTATTGTTATTTATTTATTTTTTTTGGATGTTAGGAGTTAGGATGGTATTTACTCGCGCATAGTTTTGTATGTTATTTCCGAATTTCTCCTTTAACATGTCTGAAGGGGACACTGTATTACTTAAAACGTGAATTAACGTATTAAAACGTGTTAACTGTGAGCAGTTACCTTGGGATTACACACCAGGTTCAGACGCATTGATTGGACTAATGTATCCGCAGGCGACCTAAGACTCACCGTTTCAACGGTGTCAGTAGTGCTCAACAGAAAATAATTCATACAGAAAAATATTGTATACTGGCCATGGGCTTTGGTTTTACCCAGCGCCGTAACTAAGCATTTAGCTACCGGGGTATGCAAATATATCTATATATATATATATATATATATATATATATATATATATATATATATATATATATATATTATTGTTATTTATTTTATTTTTTTTGGATGTTAGGAGTTAGGATGGTATTTACTCGCGCATAGTTTTAAATGTTATTTCCGAATCTCTCCTTTAACATGTCTGAAGGGGACACTGTATTACTTAAAACGTGAATTAACGTATTAAAACGTGTTAACTGTGAGCAGTTACCTTGGGATTACACACCAGGTTCAGACGCATTGATTGGACTAATGTATCCGCAGGCGACCTAAGACTCGCCGTTTCAACGGTGTCAGTAGTGCTCAACAGAAAATAATGCATACAGAAAAATATTGTATACTGGCCATGGGCTTTGGTTTTGCCCAGCGCCGTAACTAAGCATTTAGCTACCGGGGTATGCAAATATATATATATATATATATATATATATATATATATATATATATATATATATATATATATATATATATATATAATTGCATGGATATCCGGAATGAAGCAACCGGAGGTGGATGGAAAGACTCAATATTGCAGCTACAGCATACAAACATTCTAAAAGTTATAAACAAATTAGGTGTATTTTTTCTTCCAATACCTCTCAGTTAATTATTATTATTTGTTTTGTTAATTCAATACAATCTAGGTAGCTATATATATAATTGTTTTTTGTTTTTTTTTGTTTTGTTTTTTTTGGATGTTAGGAGTTAGGATGGTATTTACTCGCGCATAGTTTTGTATGTTATTTCCGAATTTCTCCTTTAACATGTCTGAAGGGGACACTGTATTACTTAAAACGTGAATTAACGTATTAAAACGTGTTAACAATGAGCAGTTACCTTGGGATTACACACCAGGTTCAGACGCATTGATTGGACTAATATATCCGCAGGCGACCTAAGACTCACCGTTTCAACGGTGTCAGTAGTGCTCAACAGAAAATAATGCATACAGAAAAATATTGTATACTGGCCATGGGCTTTGGTTTTGCCCACCGCCGTAACTAAGCATTTAGCTACCGGGGCATGCAAATATATATATATTTGTGGCACACTCTACAACCCGGTTTCTCAGAGACGTCGGATTCAGCGGCGAAGAGTTGCGTCGCACAGTGAAGAACTTATCTGAAGCAGCAGAGAGGAGCAGCAACTGGTTGTGGTTGAGACGGAAAGATTCTGGCTGGGGATCCCAAGCACAATAGAAAGAAAGAAATGCTGATGTACAGGTAAGTAAGCTGGGCTGAGTTGAGTGGGGGACGGAGGGGGGTCATGCTGGGACGCCAGAATCACCGTCGAGCCCTCTTGAAGTGTCTTGGGCTAGTCGGCGAAACACTGAGGATGGAAGGTGCCCACTTGAAAACCCCAGAGATGTACCCTACTTAGCTCAATCCAGACGGTTGTCATGCTGATGCGCTGGGGAGGCCGCACTTTGGTTGATCCCCGGAGCCAGCATCGCAGCCGTCGTGTGTGCTGATGCGCCAGGGAGGCAAAATAAGCTGATCCCTGGAGCCAGCATTACACTTCAGCCATTAACACCAGACAGAAGGAAACGTAAATGGATGGAGACACATATGGATCACATTAGTTTACTGTAAAGCTACGTCTTAGTTGGTGCTTATCTTGGCGAGAGCCGAGTTCAAATCAGCATGAAGTTTTAACATCTACTCTTGTGTAATGGAAATCATATATATATATATATATATATATATATATATATATATATATATATATATATATATATATATAAATTGCATGGACCTCCGGAATGAAGCAACCGGAGGTGGATGGAAAGACTCAATATTGCAGCTACCGGGGCATGCAAGTCTCCATATCGTAGATACCGGGGCATGCAATTATATATATATATATATATATATATATATATATATATATATATATATGATGGAGAGGCATATTCCCATTCCCTTAATAGTTAGGATGGTATTTACTCGCGCATACACTCTAAATCTGGGGTTGATACTGTGGAGGAAGCTTTTAAGGTGCTTCGAAGAACCTTTTTACTAGGGTTCCATGAGGAACCTTACAAATAAGGATCTTTTAAGAACCTCAAGGTTCTACTTGGAACCTTTTATGTTTATTTACAAACTTACATGCATAATATTATATATATATATATATATATATATATATATATATATATATATATATATATATATATATAATATGCGTGTCTGCATAATTTGTCTGGTTAAATAACATGCTAGGAATTACTGGTTTGCAATATCAATAAAAACAAAGAAATACTTTTTATAGAAACCCTTTATTACGGGTAGAGCAATAAAATAAATAAATACAGTATAGGAGTTATACTTTTAATTATAACACATAAATGCATACAAATAAAACAGTCTGTATATGTTTCATTACCCTTAGAATAACAAATACACAAATAAGTGAAAGGCTGACAACATTTCTTGACAGGTAGATATATAAATATATTAATTATAACTAATCATAATATATTATCCATAATGTAATTAATTTAATTACAAACAAAACAAGCAAAAACCTAACTTTAGTCACAAGTATTTTATAAAACAAGTATTATAAAAAATATTAACACATTTATTTATTTTTATTTATTTATTTATTGCATTTATATAGCGCTTTTTATACAAAAGTATCGCAAAGCACTGTATAGTACATAGCAGGAAAAAAATCACAATCCATTTGTATAGCAGGTCACACATATAACTGCTACACTCAGCCCATTTAAATACAGATTTAAACAGTATACACAATACAAAAGCACCAATTTTAAAGTTACATTAAAACCCACTAAGATAAGCGAGCCATTTTATAAAAGTGTGTTTTTAGTCTTGACTTGAAAACTGTAATGGACCCAGATTTCCTGATAAACGAAGGCTGAGCATTCCAGAAAAAAGCCCTGCCTCCCGTGTTGTTTTGTTGACCCTAGGAATAACCAGCAGCCCCACATCCTGTGATTTCAGAGTGTGGTTTGGAAGATACGGTGTCAGTAACTCCTGTAAATAATGAGGCGCTAATCCATTCAGGGCCTTATAAGTTAACAGCAAAATCACCATTTAAAAAAGTACATTACAATAATCAATTCTAGATGAAACAAAGACATGTATTATTCTCTCGGCATCAGATACAGAAATAATTAGAACATAAGAAGGTTGTTTCTTTTATTATTTATTTCTTATTTCTGTTTGTTGTTAGTAGCTTATTGATCCCAGAATCTCATCAAGCAGCTTCTTGAAGAATCCCAGGATGTCAGCTTCAACAACATTATTGGGGAGTTGGTCTAAGTTTGGCTATATTTCTCAAATGGTAAAAATATACTTTAGTAACTTCCCTAGTATGAGTCTAAAATGATAGATCAGACTCAAAGATTACCCTCAAACTCTTAATTTCGACTTTAAATTTTGATGAGAGACTGCAAGGGTCGTGCTCATGTAATCCTACATTTCCTTTTAGTTGGTTCTGTGAGCCCACTAGCATAACCTCTGTTTTATCTCAATTCAACATTAGGAGATTCTGTGACATCCAATGCTTGATGTCTGTAAGGCAAGTAGCTAATAACACCCAGGCAGAAGAATGTCCTTGCTTTAGGGACAGATAACAGGTGGTTATCATCAGCATAGCTGTATACAACTGTAAGTTGCCCTGGGTAAGGGTGTCTGCTCAAAAGAAAAAAAAAAAAATAGTAATCCCTGAGCCTGTGGTTATTATAGCAGAACCAACACCCTTATTGCTTTCCCGACCTGGCGCCTGACAAAAGAAAGTTTACTATTCCCACTATACTAGGTGGAGTTTTCTGATCTTTTTGGAGTACCCAAAATACATTTCTCAATATAATATTAGGCTGTTTTTTCTCTGTGGGTATTTGATATTGTACACAAAATACAAGGAAAAAAGAAGCCCAAATCTCTGGGTGAGGGCCTCAGGTTATTATTATTTGTTTATTTAGCAGACACCTTTATCCAAGGCTTACAGAGACTAGGGAGTGTGAACTATGCATCAGCTGCAGAGTCACTTACAATTATGTCTCACCCGAAAGACGGAGCACAAGGAGGTTAAGTGGCTTGCTCAAGGTCACACAATGAGTCAGTTTGCCGAGGTGGGATTTGAACCGTGGACTTCCTGGTTACGAACCCTTTTCTTTAACCACTGGACCACACAGCCTCCTCAGCAAGTAAATGTTGTCCATTCATTCTCAGACCAATTTTTGTATCAAGATGGAAGGGGTTTCCCCAGATAATGACAGGTGTGGGAGTTGTAGGGTCCTTAAAAAATAAAAAATAAAAAAATAAAAAACAGAAAAATAAATCACTTACACTGTATTTTAAAAATAAAATGCTGACGCAGCATCTTACGTTATATTGTGATCATCTTTATTTGCATATTCCCATTCCCTTAATTCTTCAATTTCAACACCATCCCTCTCCCCTGATGTAATAATTTATAGCTGTTAGTTTTTAATACTTTTCATGTATTGTATTTGATGCCATGGGCTAGAAGAATTGGAGGTAATTCTATTTATAAATTCACTGTTTGGCAACAGCAGTTCAAAAAATATATATATATATATATATATATATATATATTTTCCGAATGTTTTCGTTAGAGACAAAAATCCAAAGTTTTTAATACAGGTGATTTATTTATTTACTTATTTATTTATTTATTAATCATTTTCAGCATCTTTAAACAGCTTGTTCAGTGGTAACCACGCACTGGATACTGAAGTAAACTGCAGCTACGTTCCAGCATGAATGAGACACGGACAGTGCGTCACGTTCAACCTTGACCTCTGTACACCAGAAGCAGTTTAAAGTAGATTTATGTACATTTAAAGCAACATTGTCTTTGTTCATGATGATATATGATAAGTGTATTAGTTTGGTTCTCAAACAAACAAACAAAAAAATCCTTGCATGTTTTTTGCCCCGCCCCAAGTGTAAAAAAAAATATTCTCTGACAGCATATAGACAGTACGTGTTTTCCGCAGCAAACAGATTCTTACGGTCTCTGTTCATGATGACAAAGAGTTTAACTGAGTGCATTGTTTCGATATGTTTGATTGGTCTCGCAGCAGTATGGGTAAAAATAGACTGAATGGCCTTGCCCTGCTAATATGTGCGGACATGTCCCAGGAGGAAGTGTTACAGCGTTTCGATAGATCAGGCCATAGGAGGATTAGCAAACCCTGATTTAAAGTAAAGTCTTCTAAATCAGTTTTTAATTGTGGCATCATACAGTCTCAGCAGTCCGATCAGTCTTAGCATTAGTATCAGCAATCTTACCAGTCCCAGCAGTGTCAGCACCGGTCTTACCAGTTTCAGCACCAGTCTTACCAGTCCCAGCAGTAGCAGCACCAGTCCCAGCAGTGGCAGCACCAGTCTTACCAGTCCCAGCAGTGGCAGCACCAGTCTTACCAGTTCCAGCAGTAGAAGCACCACTCTTACCAGTCCCAGCAGTAGCAGCACTAGTCTTACCAGTCCCAGCAGCACCAGTCTTACCAGTTTCAGCAGTAGCAGCACCAGTCTTACCAGTCCCAGCAGTAGCAGAACCACTTACCAGTCCCAGCAGCACCAGTCTTACCAGTTCCAGCAGTAGCAGCACCAGTCTTACCAGTTCCAGCAGTAGCAGCACCAGTCTTACCAGTTCCAGCAGTAGGAGCACCAGTCTTACCAGTTCCAGCAGTAGCAGCACCAGTCCTGCCAGTCCCAGCAGTGTCAGCATCAGTTCCAGAAGTAGCAGCACCAGTCTTACCAGCTCCAGTTGTAGCATCAGTGTCATCAGTGTCAGCATTAACTTCAATAGCAGTGAACCAAACGCATGTCTCTCAATGAAGGTATAAACCCATCTACGTGTTCATATCTATAACTTCTATTCTTCTTGTCCTTTTAATATCACATATTTCTAACAGTGTGAATAGGGTAATTTTAGGAATTTGTTGTATCGCTTTGCAGTTTGCATTAATAGTCTCCAGGCTTTAAAATATGATAAATTTCACCTTCGTAACATGAACAGGATATGCACAG
This sequence comes from Acipenser ruthenus, assembly GCF_902713425.1. Classification (NCBI taxonomy): domain Eukaryota; kingdom Metazoa; phylum Chordata; class Actinopteri; order Acipenseriformes; family Acipenseridae; genus Acipenser; species Acipenser ruthenus. The sequence continues at coordinate 26,623,938 of NC_081192.1, forward strand.
GGTTTTGTTTTTTTTTTTAGACAAAAATTTGATTTTTGCCTCAGTAAAAATCTATTCCTAGCTAAGCCCCTGGTAACATTAAACTGGTAAGATGGACCATGTCTAGGCAAAATGATCACATGCTTGACATGATAAAACAAGCCCCACCTTGCTCAGACTTAGAGCCAAAGGATTGTATGAACATGTGCCCATACTCACCTTGCCCAGTCAAGCAAAAGGATCAGCTGTTTAATATCATACAGCATAATGCATCTTGACCAAACAACATGGTCAATAAAGTCTGCTATGTGAGCCAATTAATATATATATATATATATATATATATATATATATATATATATATATATATATATATATATATATATATATATATATATGTTTCTCTACAGCAGTTGAATTGACAGTAGAAAGTTATGTAAAATAGTTTTTTAAAGAAAACCTTTTTTTCATGAAAGAATATTTGTCTGTTAGTTAAAAGGACAGCTTGAAATTGTGTTTAGTTTTTCCTGAAGCTTACAGTACTCCCGAAAACATTTGTGGATCACTCACTTTTTTCCTTTGCACTTTAAGATATATGCTGTTTGTTGGCAACTGAAACTGCCCCTCCTCTAAAGTGATCAGATTGATTAGAGGTACAGTACTTGTGTCTCCCAATACCAATGCATCAAATTAACTTCATATGCAGAATTACATTGATTTTTTTCTATGATGTAATTGAAAAACCCTGTTAGAAATAATATGTAGTGCCTCTTTTTCTTATTAAATCTGTTTGTGTGTTTACGTCTTTGTCTACATGCCTGGTGACATACGAACAGAAAAATAGCTAAACTTTTCTCGGCAGCCAAATGTTTATGTTTATAATGTTGTGTGCGAGCAGGAAGGCGTGGCCACTGGACTGCGTGTGTGCGTGCGCTTTGTGATTTGGGATTTGGTGTTTAATGTTATGTTAATGTTCTGTTGTTAGGCACACTGGACCTGCAAGGCGGTGTAGCCTACATCCTAGCCCGCGAAAGAACGCTTACTCAACTGTTCAAGTGATGCGCACCATTTCAGACGCTGTCATATATTGACACCGTAAACTACAATACTTAATGCTTTGTCACACAATTACCAGGAATTATTATTCAGTACTGTATTTTAAAGTTGTTTTTTTTATTTTTTACAGTAGTACTAAAATAAAATTGTTTTCAGTTTGCATGAGTGACAAATTATATTAAACACCATGGTTTTAAAAGAACGTCGATAAAAAAAGTCTCATTTAATCAAGAGAAAAAGATAGTAATTTGTGTTTTATTATTTTCGTACCAGAACCGCCCGAGAAATCGTAGCAGTGAAGCAAATCTTATGTTTACCTCATACTTAATACTCATGTATCCTAGAAATCGTCATTAAACAATAGACTTAATGAAACATTTTACGTCAGAAAGTTCCCAGAAGTATCATAAGTATTACCCTTTTCCTCTCTCAGTTCAGCCCAATTGATTATCGTCATCAAGTTTAGTAAAAAAAAAAAATTAAAAAAAATTACCTCAGAAATTCTATCATTGACCCGCATCATTAACAAAAGCAAAATAACCTTTTTTTTTATTTTACTCGTGGATGTTGTAGAGCTGTCTGTACGTCTTTAGTTTATATTTTTTCATTCATTCACACAAATAAAGATAATTAGCGTTATTAAAAGGTTTTACTCACCTGTCAGTGAAGAAAGCTCTACCGCCTGTGAAGAAACGTTGAACACCTGCCTCGCGCTGTGGGTTGCGATGGCAGCTGATTGGTTGAGAGGGCAACCGCTGTTGCTGGGGCATTTCTTCGTCGACCGCGCTTTTTCTACTTTTAGTAGTTAAAAAATTTCAAACAGCCTTTTGCCAGCGATAGCATAATGTATTTATTTATGTATTTATTTATTTATTTATTTATTTATGTTGTATTGTGTTGTGCAGGGGCATCTTGCCCTGAGGTTTTATTATTGTGTTGAACGTCGTATGGGTTTCTCCTACATATTTATCCAATTAAAGGTTCTGTTCAAGATGGATACAAATGGAAATAAACTACAATACACATGTTATACATACATATACTATTATAAATTCTAGTTAAATATTTGGAAGTAGCAGCACCAGTCTTACCAGCTCCAGTTGTAGCATCAGTGTCATCAGTGTCAGCATTAACTTCAATAGCAGTGAACCAAACGCATGTCTCTCAATGAAGGTATAAACCCATCTACGTGTTCATATCTATAACTTCTATTCTTCTTGTCCTTTTAATATCACATATTTCTAACAGTGTGAATAGGGTAATTTTAGGAATTTGTTGTATCGCTTTGCAGTTTGCATTAATAGTCTCCAGGCTTTAAAATATGATAAATTTCACCTTCGTAACATGAACAGGATATGCACAGGGTTTTGGGGTTTTTTTAGACAAAAATTTGATTTTTGCCTCAGTAAAAATCTATTCCTAGCTAAGCCCCTGGTAACATTAAACTGGTAAGATGGACCATGTCTAGGCAAAATGATCACATGCTTGACATGATTAAACAAGCCCCACCTTGCCCAGACTTAGAGCCAAAGGATTGTATGAACATGTGCCCATACTCACCTTGCCCAGTCAAGCAAAAGGATCAGCTGTTTAATATCATACAGCATAATGCATCTTGACCAAACAACATGGTCAATAAAGTCTGCTATGTGAGCCAATTAATATACATATATATATATATATGTTTCTCTACAGCAGTTGAATTGACAGTAGAAAGTTATGTAAAATAGTTTTTGAAAGAAAACCTTTTTTTTCATGAAAGAATATTTGTCTGTTAGTTAAAAGGACGGCTTGAAATTGTGTTTAGTTTTTCCTGAAGCTCACAGTACTCCCGAAAACATTTGTGGATCACTCACTTTTTTCCTTTGCACTTTAAGATATATGCTGTTTGTTGGCAACTGAAACTGCCCCTCCTCTAAAGTGATCAGATTGATTAGAGGTACAGTACTTGTGTCTCCCAATACCAATGCATCAAATTAACTTCATATGCAGAATTACATTGATTTTTTCTATCATGTAATTGAAAACCCCTGTTAGAAATAATATGTAGTGACTCTTTTTCTTATTAAATCTGTTTGTGTGTTTACGTCTTTGTCTACATGCCTGGAACGCTTACTCAACTGTTCAAGTGATGCGCACCATTTCAGACGCTGTCATATATTGACACCGTAAACTACAATACTTAATGCTTTGTCACACAATTACCAGGAATTATTATTCAGTACTGTATTTTAACGTTTTTTTTTTTTTTACAGTAGTACTAAAATAAAATTGTTTTCAGTTTGCATGAGTGACAAATTATATTAAACACCATGGTTTTAAAAGAACGTCGTTAAAAAAAGTCTCATTTAGTCAAGAGAAAAAGATACAGTAATTTGTGTTTTATTATTTTCGTACCAGAACCGCCCGAGAAATCGTAGCAGAGAAGCAAATCATATATTTACCTCATACTTAATACTCATGTATCCTAGAAATCGTCATTAAACAATAGACTTAATGAAACATTTTACGTCAGAAAGTTCCCAGAAGTATCATAAGTATTACCTTTTTCCTCTCTCAGTTCAGGCCAATTGATTATCGTCATCAGGTTTAGTAAAAAAAAAAAAAAAAAAAAAAAAAAAAAAAATTACCTCAGAAATTCTATCATTGACCCGCATCATTAACAAAAGCAAAATAACCTTTTTATTTTAATCGTGGATGTTGTACAGCTGTCTGTACGTCTTTAGTTTATATTTTTTTCATTCATTCACACAAATAAAGATAATTAGCGTTATTAAAAGGTTTTACTCACCTCTCAGTGAAGAAAGCTCTACCGCCTGTGAAGAAACGTTGAACACCTGCCTCGCGCTGTGGGTTGCGATGGCAGCTGATTGGTTGAGAGGGCAACCGCTGTTGCTGGGGCATTTCTTCGTCGACCGCGCTTTTTCTACTTTTAGTAGTTAAAAATTTCAAACAGCCTTTTGCCAGCGATAGCATAATGTATTTATTTATTTATTTATTTATGTTGTATTGTGTTGTGCAGGGGAGTTTTCCCTTCTCGTCGGGTCAGGCAGCATCCTCTGGCTGCTGGGCGACGTAGAGAGGGAGACATGAGAAGAGCAAAGGATTAGATATAAACACTTTCCGCCGGGTCAGACAGCATCCTCCGACTGCTGGGTGACGTAAAAGTGAGAGAGAGAGCAAAGTTTAGACATATAACATACAACAAACTGACTCTCGCTCCCGACGGGTCAGGCAGCATCCTCTGGCTGCTGGGCGTTTAGTGGAGCAAGAGACAGGAAGGGGACGAACAGGACAAAAGGACAGATCCTTCGCAACTCAGTGCAGCATCCTCAGGCAGCTAAGCTGGCAGCTGAGCGGCGTGTAGAGCTTAGGAAAAAGTGTCTCGTGTCCGTTTAGGAGAGACGAAAACAGAGAACCCCCCCCCCCCCTCGGTCGGGGCCCGCTCGGCAGGTGGAGGCACGGCCTACTGCATGAGGGGGCTGAAATGGTCCTGGACCTGAAATAGAAGAGAGGAGATGGGACAGCAAGGTTGAGGCCTGGAAGGCTTAGCGCATAAGCAGCAGAAGAATAGGATGTGGCCAGGGGTCCCCTCAGGCCGGCGAGGAACAGCCGGGCGGCAGTGGTTGAGACGAGAGGCCGACCCGGACAGCCGGGGGAGTGAGACTCACTTCCCCCCCTGAGGGAGCCCTGTGCGGACAGTGCGATATGGAAAGGAGCAGAGGTGGGGAGGAGGAGGAACAAAAAAGAGGTATGACACAGGCCCGGTTTTTGGGATGGAACCGCATAACAGTCTCGCGTTTTGATTGGTCCATGTCTGTCACATGAATATGTCGTCACACGAGTGGAAAAGCGTGCAGGCATTTTTAACATTGTGATCAGATAGAGTGATCTGCTTTCCACAACCTTACCATTAAAATATAATGTGGTATTACACTGTACTGATATTACAAACTATGAGGAATTACTTTATATAAATTATCATGTTATGCACGAATGTAAGAATTGGCTTTCTGTGGTGGTGTACTTTTTTCTTTCAAGTAGCATATATCGATAATCGTTTTTGCGATATATTTTAATATAAAACATATACGCTATTGCAGTTTTGTTACAGAATACATTAGTTTATCTCTAATGTAATCACAGTTTTACATATAGACTGCCCCTGTTTTCATTTACGTCGCAAATTCTGGGCTGCTTTGCTTTTCAGATAATGTCCCAAATTCTGGGCCGATTTGGTTTGCAGATAACATCCCAAATTCTGGGCCGCTTTGGTTTTTAGATAACGTCCCAAATTCTGGGCCGCTTTGGTTTTTAGATAACGTCCCAAATTCTGGGCCGCTTTGATAACATCCCAATTTCTGGGCTGCTCTGGTTTTCAGATAACGTTCCGAATTCTGCATTTTCGAATTCAGGCCAGTTTTTGAGCTATTCTGCTTAGCTGACAGCCGAGTTTCTAAGTCATGCATGCACAGTTTACCATAAACTGGACCGTTAACTCATTTAAGAGTACATGAATCAAAGTTAATGTATTTTTTACTCTCCTCAGAAAACATTTAGGAACATGGTATACCAAAAAAAAAAAGGTCATCTCATTTGCTTATGTAATGTCCATCAATATATAGTGAGGCATAGGGGTTTATCAGAACTTCTGGGTTTAAGAGACCAGTGACCTTCAACAACTTCAAATAAATCCTATTGTATTGTATTAGTCAGCATTTCCCTTATCTATTCCTGATCATTTATACTGTAGGTCAGGGGTTTTCAACCTTTTTTTGAAACTGTAGCCCTTCTATCTGGAGGTTTCAGCTCGAGTACCCCTTTACAATTTTCGCTCAACTGAACGGTACCTCAGTTACAATAAAATGGAGAATAATCTGATGACCCCCCCCCCCCTGTTTATTTAATAAGTCTGGGTGACAAACTGCTGGTTTAGGACAGAACAACAAACAGTAAGCTTAATTCTTAAAACTTTTAACTACAAGTATTTGGATGCACAGAATTAAAAAGACAAGTATTAGGTTAGGAGCACACCTATTTTTTGTAACTTTGACGGCCTTTTGTAAAAGTTTGAAGACCTTTTGATACCCAGCATACACTGCAATACCCAGCAAAGTTATACACTGATATTCTGATAGCACAGCAATTCAAATGAAGTTTGTAATTGGTTGTGTTCCTCAAATACACAATAAAAAGTTATATTTATAGGGTATACAGTTATACAGCGATACAGTGGTTTCGGACATCTAAGAACAGGTACTGCGAGCATCTGGATTCATACTCAGAGGTACTCTGTAGCCTCCTGGGACATTCACAGCTTGTTTGACACCCTCTTGTAGTTGCCCGTTTCTGCATATAAAGCAAAATGCTGTTTGTCAATCTCTCTTTTTTCTTATAAATCAGTCTTTGCAAGAATCATTCCAAAAACACTTGAATCAGTTAGGCACTACAGGCCTTTAAATTGCAGTACCAATTTGCAAGTTGCTAAGTGGTTGCGTTCCTCAAATTTGCAGTGCAAAGTGATATCTTAAAGAATAGGGTATGTAGTGCTTTTTTTCGCCTCCCCTTGCTTTTGGTGCAAAACTGTGCTCTGATACACTCAGGCTGATACTGTGATCACAAAACACTTGTAATGGACTTAAATTGGTGCTTCTGTACTCTTTTTAGATGCACAACAATCTTAGCTAAAGAAAATGGGTTCCTTCGAGTTCGTAAGACCCACGACCGCCATTAGCTGAGCCTTACCCCGATGGTGTTTTTATAATGGGATTTGCCATAGGGAAGGGGGTGGTCTCTTATCGTACCCGTATCTCCACGACCCCTGGGCCAACAAACTCAGAAGGACATTCTTTGCATACACAAGAGTCTTAGCTAAAGAAAGACATCAGCCACGGGTTCAAACGCCACCCCACCGCCAGATGGTGGCCGTTGCCCCAAAGGGGTTTTATAATGGGATTTCCCATAGACATTTTTCAGGGTGCTGTATCTTGGGTTCCGGGGGTCCCCAAGACTTGAAAATCGGTATGGAGGTCCACCTCGGGGCCCCTGTCGATCCCTCCAAGCAACGTGTCCCCAGCTAGAAAGGACACCAGTTTAGACTTTTTTGCCAACCTGGAGCTCAAAAGCTATTGGAAATGCAACCTTGACATTCCATCATGCTGAAAATGTGAAAATTTGTTGAAAATGTAGCATTTGAAAACGGGTGGCTCCCTGTGAAAGAGGGCCCCCAGACATGACCCTAGGAAGTTCAACCCGGTTTCTAGGCCCCGGGGTCATGGAGATATGACCCCGAAAAGGGTAGTTTTTGGACATTTTTGACAGGGCGTATCTCGGGTTCTGTGGGGGTTAGGAACTTGATTTTTTTTTTGCGTTGGGGCCCCATGGGGCCCCGCACAAGGAGTCACTATTTTTATGGTTCAAATGCCAGGACGGCTTGGCAAAGTGAATTTTTTCGTCATGACATGAGTTTTTGGGTGAACCACCACACCTTTTTAGGGGGTGGTTTGGGGTGCTCCCCTGAGTCTATATCACTTTGAATGGTGGTTCTACGTGCTCGGGTTCGAGAGATATGCCTGAAAATGTGTTTTATAACACTGCCATAGACATGAATGGGGCTGAATACCCGAAAATATATTTTGCAAAGAATTGCTAAGGTGGGTGTATGCGTGCAGGGGTTGTATGGTGGGTGTATGCGTGCAGGGGTTGCATAGTGGTGTGTGCGTGCAGGGGTTGCATGGTGGGTGTATGCATGCAGGGGTTGCATGGTGGGTGTATGCGTGCAGGGGTTGCATGGTGGTGTGTGCGTGCAGGGGTTGCATGGTGGGTGTATGCGTGCAGGGGTTGTATGGTGGGTGTATGCGTGCAGGGGTTGCATAGTGGTGTGTGCGTGCAGGGGTTGCATGGTGGGTGTATGCATGCAGGGGTTGCATGGTGGGTGTATGCGTGCAGGGGTTGCATGGTGGTGTGTGCGTGCAGGGGTTGCATGGTGGGTGTATGCGTGCAGGGGTTGTATGGTGGGTGTATGCGTGCAGGGGTTGCATGGTGGTGTGTGCGTGCAGGGGTTGCATGGTGGGTGTATGCATGCAGGGGTTGCATGGTGGGTGTATGCGTGCAGGGGTTGCATGGTGGTGTGTGCGTGCAGGGGTTGCATGGTGGGTGTATGCGTGCAGGGGTTGCATGGTTGGTGTATGCATGCAGGGGTTGCATGGTGGTACACGTGTGTGGAGGTGAATTGGAGTTCAGGTTTTGCGCACAAGAGGGGCGGGGAAAAGACTGGGAAGGGTAGGGTAAAAGAAAAATTACTACAAGCATTTATTTTCACTTTCGACTCCCAGTCTCCTTACCATCACTTTATGATTTTATTTTGTGATTATTTAATTATTGTCAAAATAAACGGCCTTCATCTACTCACAGTTGCAGTCTCATTTCTGTCCAAAAAGAACCTGAAACACTACAATATATTGATGGACGTTACATAAGAAAATGAGATGTCCTTTTTTCGGAATACCATGTTCCTTCCCAAAAATGTGTTTTAATATTAGCCTTTAATAAAGGAAAACGGCTGCTTTAATTAATTTTCATGTATCTATTTCAGTGCAATGTAGTTTCTTCATGTAATAAGAAATACGTTTAACATTTACATTTTTGTTTTTTTCATTAAAAAAAAAAAAAAAAAAAAAAAAGATTTCTGGGGAGAGTAAAAAATACATGAACTTTGATTAATGTACTAAGGGTTACTCTCAAATAAATTCACGATCCAGTTTATGGTAAACTGTGCATGCATGACTTAGAAACTCGGCTGTCAGCTGATTCCCCAAAACTGGGCTGAATTCGGAAATGCAAAGCGGCCCAGAATTTGGGACGTTATCTAAAAACCAAGGCTGCCCAGAATTTGGGACGTTATCTAAAAACCAAAGCGGCCCAGAATTTGGGACGTTATCTAAAAACCAAGGCGGCCCAGAATTTGGGACGTTATCTAAAAACCAAGGCGGCCCAGAATTTGGGACATTATCTGAAAAGCAAAGCGGCCCAGAATTTGGGACGTAAATGAAAACAGGGGCAGTCTATATGTAAAACTGTGATTACATTAGAGATAAACTAATGTATCCTGTAACAAAACTGCAATAGCGTATATGTTTTATATTAAAATATATCGCAAAAACGATTATCGATATATGCTACTTGAAAGAAAAAAGTACATCACCACAGAAAGCCAATTCCTACATTCGTGCACAACATGATAATTTATATAAAGTAATTCCTCATAGTTTGTAATATCAGTACAGTGTAATACCACATTATATTTTAATGGTAAGGTTGTGGAAAGCAGATCACTCTATCTGATCACAATGTTAAAATGCCTGCACGCTTTTCCACTCGTGTGACGACATATTCATGTGACAGACATGGACCAATCAAAACGCGAGACTGTTATGCGGTTCCATCCCAAAAACCGGGCCTGTGTCATACCTCACAAAAAAACAAACACAGACAAGGAAGCGGAAATAGTGCTGGGTTAAAGTAGAAAAAGAGAGCGAGATAGACAGGAGGGGCAGCCAATAACACATACGTGGAGCAGTGCTGGCCATGCCCTAATAATTGACGAAGCGAGCGCTGCATTGTGCGAATGGCTGGAAATACTAAATGAGGCTGAACTGGGAGGGAAGGTAAGATAGGCCAAAGAAAAGGAAATAGGATAAGAAGAAAAAAGGAGCGCAAAGCGGGAGAGCGCCCTCTACGACATCCCCCGAATTACGCCTAAAGGCTAACATTAAACTACAATACACATGTTATACATACATATACTATTATAAATTCTAGTTAAATATTTGGCAAAATATTATCTGCCCTTTGATTTCCTCTCAATACCATGTACAAAATTATAACCATTTATGGTGTTTACCTTTTTATGACAGACTTTTTCTCTCATCATGTATTGTGTATTAAAAATTGCGATTTGCACATCAATATTGTAGAGCACAATTTACAATGTATTGATATAAAGAGTTCTAAGATGAACCCTTTGCAATATTATATTAGACACAGCAACCAGAGGTTCCCAAACGAACCCTTACTGTGAAAAAAACTTGCAATAGAACCCTAAGGTTCCCTGAGGAACCCTCAAAGAACCCTTACTTTTTAGAGTGTAGTTTTGAATGTTATTTCCGAATCTCTCCATTAACATGTCTGAAGGGGACACTGTATTACTTAAACGTGAATTAACGTATTAAAACGTGTTAACTGTGAGCAGTTACCTTGGGATTACACACCAGGTTCAGACGCATTGAATGGACTAATGTATCCGCAGGCGACCTAAGACTCACCGTTTCAACGGTGTCAGTAGTGCTCAACAGAAAATAATGCATACAGAAAAATATTGTATACTGGCCATGGGCTTTGGTTTTGCCCAGCACTGTAACTAAGCATTTAGCTACCGGGGCATGCAAATATATATATATATATATATATATATATATATATATATATATAAATTGCATGGATCTCCGGAATGAAGCAACCGGAGGTGGATGGAAAGACTCAATATTGCAGCTACAGCATACAAACATTCTAAAAGTTATAAACAAAATAGGTGTATTTTTTCTTCCAATACCTCTCAGTTAATTATTATTATTTGTTTTGTTAATTCAATACAATCTAGGTAGCTATATATATAATTGTTATTTTTTTTTCTTTTTTTTTTTTTTTTGGATGTTAGGAGTTAGGATGGTATTTACTCGCGCATAGTTTTGTATGTTATTTCCGAATTTCTCCTTTAACATGTCTGAAGGGGACACTGTATTACTTAAAACGTGAATTAACGTATTAAAACGTGTTAACTGTGAGCAGTTACCTTGGGATTACACACCAGGTTCAGGCGCATTGATTGGACTAATGTATCTGCAGGCGACCTAAGACTCACCGTTTCAACGGTGTCAGTAGTGCTCAACAGAAAATAATGCATACAGAAAAATATTGTATACTGGCCATGGGCTTTGGTTTTGCCCAGCGCCGTAACTAAGCATTTAGCTACCGGGGCATGCAAATAAATATATATATATATATATATATATATATATATATATATATATAAATCTGTCTATTAAAACGTGTTAACTGTGAGCAGTTACCTTGGGATTACACACCAGGTTCAGACGCATTGATTGGACTAATGTATCCGCAGGCGACCTAAGACTGTCCTATATATAAATTGCATGGACAGATGCCTTGACCAGTCTGCACCCAGCTACCTCCAGACCCTCATCTCTCCCTACACCCCCACTCGACCTCTCCGCTCCGCCTGCACTAGAAGACTAGCTCTACCACCGCTACGCTCCCCTGCCTCCAAAGCCCGCTCCTTCTCCACCCTTGCTCCGCAGTGGTGGAATGACCTTCCTACAGATGTCAGGACTGCCCAGTCCCTGACCACATTCCGGCGCCTCCTTAAGACTCACCTCTTCAAAGAGCACCTGTAGAACTCCTCTGTTTGTATCCTGGGACACTATCACCCTTCATGTAAATGTGCTTTATTTTGCTCTTATCGGCCCCTATTTTACTGCATTTAATCCTGTACTTCTGAATACTGTAATCTGCCAAGTTTTTAACCTGTAGTACTTTGTATTTACTCACATCCTGATGTAACTATCACTATTACCTGCTGTATTATTGAATTGTGGTTTGTCAAACTTGTACTTTACTTGAACAAAAGTTATTGTATTGCTTGCTCTTATTGTATTACTTGTATTGTAACGCTTGAAATGTTTTTGCTTACGATTGTAAGTCGCCCTGGATAAGGGCGTCTGCTAAGAAATAAATAATAATAATAATAATGGACCTCCGGCACCGGCGTAGATTTAGCTAGGGATGGTAGGGACATGTCCCTACCAATGTCAAGGGACCGTTGAATTGTCCCTACCAATAATTTTGATAAATCTTAAACGTCTTTTGTCAAGTCATTTTATCTGCTCCACAAAGGGTTAACTCTCTCAAGCCCCCCGCCCCTCCCCCTCGTTAGTCCTCCCTCCTCCAAAAAAAACAAAACAAAAAAAAAACGCTAATTTGATTGACTTTGGCCCTTCCATACTGCATCACTGTAACACGGACTCAGTGCGTGGCTGACGTCAGGGACCAGCAGAGTGTGTTGTTTTCATTGAAGTGCGAAAGTGCACAAGGACTCGGGAGTGAAAGGTAAATCTCCGGGTTTAAAATAATAAAAAAAAATTCTAGTCATTCTTAAACGGTGTACATTGTGCCACAATTTTCACATTTATTTTAAAAAATAAGAATAAATATAATCAGTTTAATTCGATGTTTGTGTTTGTTGGTTAATGCGTTGTCATATTATTTCAATCCTCCTTCCTCCCTTTGTAACTAACTTACTCCTTGCTTGATATTTTTGTATCGTGTGTGTAAAAAGCGAACACGAACATATGTATTTGATTGAATGGACAGTGTGACTATCCAGGCGGCTAAATAAATGCACTATATTATATAGGCAGTAATAAAAAATATATAAAAAGTCAAATTAATGGTGGGGGGGGGGGGGGGGACGACGACAGATATACAAATAAATGTCAGTGCGGCGTGAGTAAAAAAAGGTTGAGAACCGCTGGTTTAGGCTGGACTCTGGAAAGACGCTCATCTGAAGTTGCCGCTTGCCGGTCAGGCTGATGAGTGTGAGCCACTGACTGAATGAAAGCCAGGTGCCGCGGCTGAAGGTATTGTCAGCTCGTCAGCAACATAGTTTGAGAGAATAAAGCTACCTACCTACCTACCTATTACGTTAGCGACCCATTGCTAGCTGCTAACCCAACGTCCTTGGTGGCTAGCTAGCTTGTTTCACAGCTAAATCATTATGTGTGTGTGTGTGTGTGTGTGTGTGTGTGAGTGTGTGTGTGTGTGTGTGTGTGTGTGTGAGAGAGAGAGAGAGAGAGAGAGAGAGAGAGAGAGAGAGAGAGAGAGAGAGAGAGAGAGAGAGAGAGAGAGAGAGAGAGAGAGAGAGAGAGAGAGAGAGAGAGAGAGAGAGAGTGCGTGAGCATGTTTTGATATCGTCATTCAACTAACGTTAGCTAATCACTTCAATTTGGCTTTAGGTGACTAAAGCATAATAGCAACCAAAAAAATAAAGATGGACATAAGGAAGTTTTTTTTTACAAAAAGTCAAAGTGTAAGTAGGAAGATGTTATTAAAGTAATAAACACAATTGATAATGATTCTCATAGCAAATGAAAAAATAATTTACTAATGAAGTTAGCAGAGTCATACTTTCTCTCTAAACAGCATGCATCAATTTATCATTTTATCAGGCTAGTGAAGCAGTGCAGCCTGGTAAAAGCAGTACAGAGGCAGGTGGAGCAACAGGGTCGCAGGTGGGGTCTGTAATGGCTTAGTGATTATAACAGTGAAAGTGTTAGACTCAGTTTTGAGATATATTATTGTTTGAGGCACATTGTGATATATTAGTAGGCTAATGCTGTATAGTAATACTCAGCAAATAAAGTTAGCATAGCCATATATTTTCTCTCTATATGGCATGCATCAATTTATTATTTTATCAGGTGAATGAAGCAATGCACCCAGGTACGAGCAGCAGCACAGACACAGGAGTGGCAGGCAGAGCACGTGAGCGTGCATGTGCTCATGCTTGTAGCGCCAGGGGTATTGGTAGCTTACAGTAAGGCTGGGATAGGTTATAATTCAGGTTATTAGTAATTCTACAGCAGGGATGTCAAACCAGCTTCCAGGAGGGACACTTTATCATAGTGTTTTAAGTGTATACCAGCCAACTTCATGTCAATCAAACTGTCCTCGAATCATGTCCAGCATTCATTTCAAGCCACCAGAAGTTACCATTTAATAGCTGTCTACTAAAAAATTTCTTCCCGGGGGGGCATGCCCCCGAACCCCACTAGCGACCGTGACTCCGCCCCCCTACAAAATTGTGTCCCCACCAATGTTCAAACCAAACCTACGCCCTTGTATATATATATATATATATATATATATTATATATATATATATATATATATATATATATATATATATATAGATATATATATTTGTATGCCCCGGTAGCTAAAAGCTTAGTTACGGCTCTGGGCAAAACCAAAGCCCTTGGCCAGAATACAATATTTTTCTCTATGCATTCTTTTCTGTTGAGCACTCCTGACACCGTTGAAACGGTGAGTCTCAGGTCGCCTGCGGATACATAAGTCCAATCATTGCGTCTGAACCTGGTGTGTAATCCCAGGTAACTGCTCACTTTTAACACGATTTAAGACGTTAATTCACGTTTTAAGTAATACAGTGTCCCCTTCAGACATGTTAAAGGAGAGATTCGGAAATAACATTCAAACCTATGCGCGATTAAATACCTTCCTAACTCCTAACATCCAAAAAAAAAAGAAAAAAGAAAAAAATATCAATAATTAATATATATATATATATATATATATATATATATATATATATATATATATATATATATATATATATATATATATATAATTGCATGCCCCGGTAGCTCCGATATGGAGTCTTGCATGCCCCGCTAGCTACGATATGGAGTCTTTCCATCCACCTCCGGTTGCTTCATTCCGGAGGTGCATGCAATATATATATATATATATATATATATATATATATATATATATATATATATATATATATATATATATTTGCATACCCCGGTAGCTAAAAGCTTAGTTACGGCTCTGGGCAAAACCAACGCCCTTGGCCAGTATACAATATTTTTCTCTATGCATTCTTTTCTGTTGAGCACTCCTGACACCGTTGAAACGGTGAGTCTCAGGTCGCCTGCGGATACATAAGTCCAATCATTGCGTCTGAACCTGGTGTGCAATCCCAAGGTAACTGCTCACTTTTAACACGATTTAAGACGTTAATTCACGTTTTAAGTAATACAGTGTCCCCTTCAGACATGTTAAAGGAGAGATTCGGAAATAACATTCAAACCTATGCGCGAGTAAATACCATCCTAACTCCTAACATCCAAAAAAAAAAGAAAAAAGAAAAAAAATAACAATAATATATATATATATATATATATATATATATATATATATATATATATATATATATATATATATATATATATATATATTTGCATGCCCCGGTAGCTAAAAGCTTAGTTACGGCTCTGGGCAAAACCAACGCCCTTGGCCAGTATACTACTATGCATTCGTATCTAGGTGTCTATGGTAGCTAGCGGTATACCGGCTCTTAAGGTAGCTTGTGTTGGAGCAGCAGGACAAGCTCGCCATCCCGCCCGCTGCTTTCCTGCTCACCAAAACACAACGTAACCTATTTACCATGGTATCCCTCCCCTGCGGCGGCTGCTCTTGATCTCTGGCTGCTCTTGATCTCCGTGAACGCACCCGCTGTCACATTGAAGCGCTTGAAAGCACAGCACAACATTCCCTAATAACACTTGCAATGCATTATGACTTCAAAGGTATGACTTTAAGTCTATGACATTATTATTTATTGATTTTATTTTGTTTTATTTCTTTGATCACCAACTGCCACGACAACACACTCGTTTTTTTTTTTTATGCAGTACTCCTGACGAACTTCACCCATTGACCGCATCGTACGGGCTCTTAAAGTAGCTTGTGTTGGAGCAGCAGGACAAGCTCGCCATCCCGCCCGCTGCTTTCCTGCTCACCAAAACACAACGCACCCAGGGGAGAGATACCATGGTAAATAGGTAACCTATTTACCATGGTATCCCTCCCCTGCGGCGGCTGCTCTTGATCTCCGGCTGCTCTTGATCTCCGTGAACGCACCCGCTGTCACATTGAAGCGCTTGAAAACACAGCACAACATTCCCTAATAACACTTGCAATGCATTATGACTTCAAAGGTATGACTTTAAGTCTATGACATTATTATTTATTGATTTTATTTTGTTTTATTTCTTTGATCACCAACTGCCACTACAACACACTCGTTTTTTTTTTTTATGCAGTACTCCTGACGAACTTCACCCATTGACCGCATCGTACGGGCTCTTAAAGTAGCTTGTGTTGGAGCAGCAGGACAAGCTCGCCATCCCGCCCGCTGCTTTCCTGCTCACCAAAACACAACGCACCCAGGGGAGAGATACCATGGTAAATAGGTAACCTATTTACCATGGTATCCCTCCCCTGCGGCGGCTGCTCTTGATCTCCGGCTGCTCTTGATCTCCGTGAACGCACCCGCTGTCACATTGAAGCGCTTGAAAACACAGCACAACATTCCCTAATAACACTTGCAATGCATTATGACTTCAAAGGTATGACTTTAAGTCTATGACATTATTATTTATTGATTTTATTTTGTTTTATTTCTTTGATCACCAACTGCCACGACAACACACTCGTTTTTTTTTTTATGCAGTACTCCTGACGAACTTCACCCATTGACCGCATCGTACCGGCTCTTAAGGTAGCTTGTGTTGGAGCAGCAGGACAAGCTCGCCATCCCGCCCGCTGCTTTCCTGCTCACCAAAACACAACGCACCCAGGGGAGAGATACCATGGTAAATAGGTATCCCTCCCCTGCGGCGGCTGCTCTTGATCTCCGTGAACGCACCCGCTGTCACATTGAAGCGCTTGAAAACACAGCACAACATTCCCTAATAACACTTGCAATGCATTATGACTTAAAAGGTATGACTTTAAGTCTATGACATTATTATTTATTGATTTTATTTTGTTTTATTTCTTTGATCACCAACTGCCACGACAACACACTCGTTTTTTTTTTTATGCAGTACTCCTGACGAACTTCACCCATTGACCGCATCGTACCAGCTCTTAAGGTAGCTTGTGTTGGAGCAGCAGGACAAGCTCGCCATCCCGCCCGCTGCTTTCCTGCTCACCAAAACACAACGCACCCAGGGGAGAGATACCATGGTAAATAGGTAACCTATTTACCATGGTATCCCTCCCCTGCGGCGGCTGCTCTTCATCTCCGGCTGCTCTTGATCTCCGTGAAGCACCCGCTGTCACATTGAAGCGCTTGAAAACACAGCACAACATTCCCTAATAACACTTTCAATGCATTATGACTTCAAAGGTATGACTTTAAGTCTATGACATTATTATTTATTGATTTTATTTTGTTTTATTTCTTTGATCACCAACTGCCACGACAACACACTCGTTTTTTTATGCAGTACACTCTTAGAAAAAAGGGTACAATATAGAACCCTAAAAGGTTCTATCTGCTGGTATAGATTTGGAACCATTTTGAAGTGCTATATGGAACCTTTTAAAATGGTTCTTTGGAAGAACCCTGCATTAGAGGTTTAATAAAGAACCACCATGGTTCTTATATTAATGGTATAATACAGAACCATATTGGTTCCTCTGAAGAACCTTCTATTGAGGTTTAAAATAGAACCATAAGAGTTACACTATTGAACCTTACAATTAACATTCTATGGAGGGTTGTTTGGTTCATCTGAGAAAAAACAAATATATACCGTTAAGAGCTCTTCACATCCTTTAGAATCCCCCAACCTCAGAAGTGTAAGTGCTTTGATAAATCACTCAATTCAGGATGCCAACAATTTATTTATTAAACATTTATATAACAATTTATTGTTTTTACAGGTTAAACCATTAGAGTAGTTTCAGGTTTAGTTATATACAGTTTTACACCGTTTTATTCAACCTGTGTGTTTTTAATAATTAAACCATATTATTTACACAGTGAAAAAAAGGGTCTCGCAGCAAACTGGAAAATAAATCTATGCATCCCACAGATTTTCCTGAAACTTACACAAAATACATTTTCAAGAACATGTAATAGACCTTGAAAAAGCTGAGATAAAATGTATATTGAAACTGATGAACGTGGGTTTCTTTTTTCTTATTCATTTTTTGGTGGCACAAATTAGAAGAGCTACAGTACAGTATTTAGATCAGAGCTTATTATGAGTTTATGATATCTATAAATTAAGACTGAATGTTTATTAGTTTTTTGAGATCAAAACTTCTATTAAAAACAATTTACATTTGTTATAAACAATTAATTTTCTAATCAGCCATTTACATTTAAAATAAATACTTTTTTTTATATGTACAATTACATTTTTATATCAAATATTCTGTTTTTGTAATCAAATTAAATAGTTGACACAATAAATTCATTTAATTTCAGATTAAATGTTAAAATGGCATTCCATCAGATCAATATAATTATTCCCCAAGTAAAAGTGCAGTTATTTGACTGTACATCTTTAACACTGGCAAAGGTACTTTGTCAGAGATACTCAGCTTCATGAAGTACCTTTCCATGAAAGTCAGACAATTTTTTAGAGCTTTAGGATACTCAATGCCCAAGGAAAAATAAAGAGAAAAAATACATTCAACAGCAAGGGTGATATCCATTCCTGGATAATCACTGAGTATCTCAATTCCATCAACACAAACAGAGATGTCATCTGCTGCCAATGGGCTTGTTGTTCCCTTGAAAACGATAGTTGGCGTAGGTGATGGTGGTACCTGTATAGATTTTAAAATAATAATTAATAACTTTATTCAACAATAAATTATGTGAAATTGTACTTCAGCAGCATCTCACCATACCTACAAGCAGTGGCGGCTCGTGTGGTGGGGCTGCGGCTACTTTAAAGGGATTTCGTAATATTCCTCCCTTTAAAAACATTTTAACTGTCGGATCTCACTTAAAACAGCGAGGAACGTCTTAAACTCCTGTTAATTGCCTACAAGTCTCCCTCATAATTCATTAAGTACACATTTATGGCAAGCCAAATTAAGAGATACCTTTAAATATTTAACAGATATCTTTAAATATTTCAAAATATCCTTAAATCAGTTGAATATATCTTAAAATATTTTGAAATAATTAGAGATATCTTAACATATTTTAAGATATCTCAAAATGGTTTACAGATATCAGGAATTAATTTGGAGATATCTCAAACTCATTTTGAGATATCTCTAAATGATAATTTGACTTTGTATTTAACATTGAAAACATCAATTCAGTTAAGCTACATTTAAAAAGTAGAGCTCAATTAACTTACTTGGCAACAACAAACAGATTTTCCCTCTCTCGAAACAAAGCTGGCAACAGCAACAATGCAGCATTCATTCTCAGTCCTACAAATAGGGTATCAGATCATATACAAAGTACAAAGCAAACGGAAGAATGTTGAGCAACCCTGGTCTGAGAGGTACAGGATCTTTGGCTTTGCATTCCACCAGTGCTCTCAGTTACATTCATGAATTCATTATTTGCTAAACTGCACAGATAAAGAATAGTTTAAATGATTTAAAGGTACCTAAAAAAAAACACACACACGACTGTAGCTCTCCAGGACCAGGACTGACCACCACTGATACAAACGTTATTGTGGATTGGAGCAAAAAAATTTTAAGAACAGTATCAACAAAGTTTCTAAAAATCTGTTCATGCAGGTTTTTCGCATTGGTTTTTATGCCCCTGTGAGAGTTAAATACCAGCTATCTTCCCCATGAAATATTATGCTCCAAGTGTATGAAATGAAGTTGCATCATTTTCTGTTTAATAGTTATTTATAGATCCTATTCTGAGATAGGTCAAAACAATTTGATGTACAATAAATATTTCTTATACATTACCATTTCCCTGTGTCTTATCTGAAGCATCTTCAATGTAGGACATCACAGTAGTTAGAAGATGCCCACTAGAAAGTCTGAAAATAGCATCTACCATTCTGGATAGGCCACTCATTAGGTTCCGTTCCAAGTTTACTCCAAAACGTAGTTCTACTTCGTGCAACAGCTAAAATACAGATGCTAAAGTTATTATTATATTTATTTATTTATCATATGCCTTTATCCAAGGCGATATACACAGCTGTAAAAAAGAGTTGAATACTTACAAATAATGTAGTAGTTAAAAAAATCAATAAATAAAACAAAATCAAACTAAACTGAATGCGAGCAGAAAGAAGTTGCATGGGAAAAACCAGGAGCAGTGGAGTTTTGTAAAAGCTGGAGCAGGTGGATTGCTGATGCAGAAAGGTCACCTAGGAGGACTAATTAAAGTGATTATACATGCTTATAACTAAAAATATTAATTTCTCATCAATCACCATAGTAGAATAAAAACTAGTACCTACCAGTTTAGGATGCTTTAGGAATGGAAACAGACCAAGGACTTCTTCAGTGGACTTCTTCTCCATCATTCTTTCCCGAGTGTGTACAGTTCTATTCATGCTGTCACATATGGCTTCAATGTTCGGCCTCAATTTCGTTATTTCTTTTCTTATGGAGTCCAAGTGTTTGGCAATACTATGCTCGTCTTCTCCTGGGAACTCCTCACTTTGCATCTGCAATATGTATCATAACGTTAAGTAATTCAATACTTATGATCAGGCATTTACTGCATGTATTCTCTGTGCTTTTCTTTACTCTGGAAAAATGCTAAAGATCAAGTACTCTCCATGAAAGCCAATTAGCTAATAAACTACACAATCGCATGTATGTACATATATAAAGTATGTAATTCTATTTCAATCTATTTCTGTCAATGCAGATCCAAGAGTTAGGCTTACAGATTCTCTTCTCTTTTTCATGAGCGGTTGCTGTTGCTCTGGTGCACGCTTCCTTCCTCGACCCACAGCACCAAACTTTTTTTTCATGTCTTCTACAGTCTCCACTGAAATAAGTGTCTTTCTCTCTTTTTTGAATTTATTTCTCAGTATTTCAAGTAGAGTAGCCTGAAACAATGATAGAAAGTTAAACCTATGTCCATTATCTGGCTATAAAAAATACATATCAACTAGTAAAAATATATTTAACGCTGCATAATTTTGACAAATTAATGTTTATTCGACTATTTCTTTTATGAATATAACTACCAAATGTATACTCACATATCCAGTTTGGCTGTCATCCCTTAGAAATCTGTACTTACAGCACAAAGTACTTAGCACAGTACTGTACATTATGTGGTCTGGATACCTAAATATACAGATTAGAAAATAATATAGGCATATGAATTGTAAGTGAATTATAAGAAAAATATATATTTGAGAAATAATGTCATGAAATACAGTTGCATTTTACAATTGCTTTAATTTACAAAAAAAACATGCTGAAAAGCATTATGAAAATGAATTTAATAAAACTTTTTCTCTTGAATAAAATATTGCTGTTATGATAGATTTAAAAAAAAAATAGTAATCATTTTAAAAATGAATATGCTATTTTATGTTATGTAATTATTCTAAAATTGGTTGCCTATGTATCTAAAACAAACACCGAAATCTCAGTTCTTACAGCGTATATTTGCTGAGGTCATCAAACAGAGTCTGTATTAGAGCTGCACGAAGGGCAGATTTGTCTTTTGATTTGAAACCAATGTCCTTTCTATCAAGGGCCATCTGTACAACTGGAGGAAATATAGGCAATGTATAACATGCGGTCCAAACATGAACACTTGTTGAGGTTTGTGGCACTTCTCTGCATTCTACTGGTAGCACCTTCTCTGAAACAATATGCTCATTTGCTTTTGTTCTATGAAAATACAAAAAACAACAAAAAAAACAATATTTCATAATTTTAATCACCTGAAAATATCTAAAGACTTGATATTTAAACAGAGCCTTATAATATAACAGCCATATTAATTTTCTACACAGAAGTTTAAAACCATACATTCCCAGTCCTCATTTTCAGGAATTAAACTAGTGAAAATACCTCTCTCTCTCTCTCTCTCTCTCTCTCTCTCTCTCTCTCTCTCTCTCTCTCTCTCTCTCTCTCTCTCTCTCTCTCTCTCTCTCTCTCTCTCTCTCTCTCTGTGTGTTTCCATAAAGAAATGTACTCCCATAATATACATCTTTCTTACAATACAACATTACAATACAAAAAGTGTACTGGTAGTAGTAATTTATACTTTTCAAAGTGATTCCTGTATAGTATGTGGTATTTAAATGTAAATACTAAAACACAACAATAGACTAACATAATGTATAATATATTTGTCATTACATACCTTTTAAGGTTCTCGAGAGCCTTTAAAAATTTGACTTGGTCCTTCATAGTTCGGAAGATCTTTCCAATCATATGTTCTGTCAGACCTAAAAGAGTCTCACCATCTATTTCTTCACCTAATGAACAAAAAAACATAAAATTAATCAGAAAAATAAGCACCAATGTTAACCTGCCATTGTAATTAATATCACAGTTTTAAATGCAAGCAGTACCTTATACACAGTATGATGAGGTGCAATATATAAACATCCATCACTGTCTTCATAAGCATCTAGTGCATGGTAGTCAACTTCATTGCCAGGTGTTAATGTACACCACTCATGCAAAGCCTCTATTTTGAAGGCATGAAGGTGAGAATTAAATTCCAGAGCAAAATACAGTTTCCCACACAAAATCCATGTACACCTAAACTGAATGATATGCAAGATTTTGAAAAAAATGGGTAAATCCTCATGGACTACATCGACAATGAAGTAATCCTTGACTTCGTATTTCACGTGATCCACAGTTAGTTTCTTTACTTTCAGTATGGTTTCATCAGCTTCAAGTTCACTGGCTTGAATATTGCATTTTTCAAGAATAATGTCTTTCAAAGATGTAGATGATAGCTGAACAACACAAGACCCTTCTTGCTCATATGACTGATGCAAAGCATCTGCACAACAAAAATCCCAACACTGTCTTTGTTGATGTCTTTTTGCTAAAGTAAAGCAGATGTTCCGGAAGTTCCACACATTTCTTGCAAGCCGCTTAAAGTACTGGTGCTTTCCTTCAAAACGTAAGCACCAAAGTGATCAAAGTGGTCCAAATTCAGCTAGCAATCTGGGGTAGTGTACCAAGTAATGCAATTTTGGTATAAAATTACCAGGATACAGTCTATTAAATTCGCTGAGAAATTCTCCAATTAAAATCTGCAAATGTGAAAGTGACGACTTTTTCACAACAGGAGACATTACAAAGTCTACTATTTCACGCACCGGCGTAGATTTAGCTAGGGACGGTAGGGACATGTCCCTACCAATGTCAAGGGACCGTTGAATTGTCCCTACCAATAATTTTGATAAATCTTAAACGTCTTTTGTCAAGTCATTTTATCTGCTCCACAAAGGGTTAACTCTCTCAAGCCCCCCGCCCCTCCCCCTCGTTAGTCCTCCCTCCTCCAAAAAAAACAAAACAAAAAAAAACGCTAATTTGATTGGCTTTGGCCCTTCCATACTGCATCACTGTAACACGGACTCAGTGCGTGGCTGACGTCAGGGACCAGCAGAGTGTGTTGTTTTCATTGAAGTGCGAAAGTGCACAAGGACTCGGGAGTGAAAGGTAAATCTCCGGGTTTAAAATAAAAAAAAAAAATTCTAGTCATTCTTAAACGGTGTACATTGTGCCATAATTTTCACATTTATTTTAAAAAATAAGAATAAATATAATCAGTTTAATTCGATGTTTGTGTTTGTTGGTTAATGCGTTGTCATATTATTTCAATCCTCCTTCCTCCCTTTGTAACTAACTTACTCCTTGCTTGATATTTTTGTATCGTGTGTGTAAAAAGCGAACACGAACATATGTATTTGATTGAATGGACAGTGTGACTATCCAGGCGGCTAAATAAATGCACTATATTATATAGGCAGTAATAAAAAATATATAAAAAGTCAAATTAATGGTGGGGGGGGGGGGACAACGACAGATATACAAATAAATTTCAGTGTGGCGTGAGTAAAAAAAAGGTTGAGAACCGCTGGTTTAGGCTGGACTCTGGAAAGACGCTCATCTGAAGTTGCCGCTTGCCGGTCAGGCTGATATGAGTGTGAGCCACTGACTGAATGAAAGCCAGGTGCCGCGGCTGAAGGTATTGTCAGCTCGTCAGCAACATAGTTTGAGAGAATAAAGCTACCTACCTACCTACCTATTACGTTAGCGACCCATTGCTAGCTGCTAACCCAACGTCCTTGGTGGCTAGCTAGCTTGTTTCACAGCTAAATCATTATGTGTGTGTGTGTGTGTGTGTGAGTGTGTGTGTGTGTGTGTGTGTGTGTGTGTGTGTGTGAGAGAGAGAGAGAGAGATAGAGAGAGAGAGAGAGAGAGTGCGTGAGCATGTTTTGATATCGTCATTCAACTATTAGCTAATCACTTCAATTTGGCTTTAGGTGACTAAAGCATAATAGCAACCAAAAAAATAAAGATGGACATAAGGAAGTTTTTTTTACAAAAAGTCAAAGTGTAAGTAGGAAGATGTTATTAAAGTAATAAACACAATTGATAATGATTCTCATAGCAAATGAAAAAATAATTTACTAATGAAGTTAACAGAGTCATACTTTCTCTCTAAACAGCATGCATCAATTTATCATTTTATCAGGCGAGTGAAGCAGTGCAGCCTGGTAAAAGCAGTACAGAGGCAGGTGGAGCAACAGGGTCGCAGGTGGGGTCTGTAATGGCTTAGTGATTATAACAGTGAAAGTGTTAGACTCAGTTTTGAGATATATTATTGTTTGAGGCACATTGTGATATAATAGTAGGCTAATGCTGTATAGTAATACTCAGCAAATAAAGTTAGCATAGCCATATATTTTCTCTCTATATGGCATGCATCAATTTATTATTTTATCAGGTGAATGAAGCAATGCACCCAGGTACGAGCAGCAGCACAGACACAGGAGTGGCAGGCAGAGCACGTGAGCGTGCATGTGCTCATGCTTGTAGCGCCAGGGGTATTGGTAGCTTACAGTAAGGCTGGGATAGGTTATAATTCAGGTTATTAGTAATTCTACAGCAGGGATGTCAAACCAGCTTCCAGGAGGGACACTTTATCATAGTGTTTTAAGTGTATACCAGCCAACTTCATGTCAATCAAACTGTCCTCGATTCATGTCCAGCATTCATTTCAAGCCACCAGAAGTTACCATTTAATAGCTGTCTACTAAAAAATTTCTTCCCGGGGGGGGGGCAGGGAGGTGGATGGAAAGACTCAATATTGCAGCTACCGGGGGGCATGCAAGACTCCATATCGTAGATACCGGGCATGCAATTATATATATATATATATATATATATATATATATATATATATATATATATATATATATATATATATATATGAATGTTATTTTTTTTTATTTTTTTTTTTGGATGTTTGGAGTTTTACTCGCGCATAGTTTTGTATGTTATTTCCGAATTTCTCCTTAGACATGTCTGAAGGGGACACTGTATTACTTAAAACGTGAATTAACGTATTAAAACGTGTTAACTGTGAGCAGTTACCTTGGGATTACACACCAGGTTCAGACGCATTGAATGGACTAATGTATCCGCAGGCGACCTAAGACTCACCGTTTCAACGGTGTCAGTAGTGCTCAACAGAAAATAATGCATACAGAAAAATATTGTATACTGGCCATGGGCTTTGGTTTTCCCCAGCGCCGTAACTAAGCATTTAGCTACCGGGGCATGCAAATATATATATATATATATATATATTTATAAATTGCATGGACCTCCGGAATGAAGCAACCGGAGGTGGATGGAAAGACTCAATATTGCCTCTACTGGGGCATGCAAGACTCCATATCGTAGATACCGGGCATGCAATTATATATATATATATATATATATATATATATATATATATATATATATATATATATATATATTATTGTTTTTTTTTTTCTTTTTTTTTTTTTTTTGGATGTTAGGAGTTAGGATGGTATTTACTCGCGCATAGTTTTGTATGTTATTTCCGAATTTCTCCTTTAACATGTCTGAAGGGGACACTGTATTACTTAAAACGTGAATTAACGTATTAAAACGTGTTAACTGTGAGCAGTTACCTTGGGATTACACACCAGGTTCAGCCGCATTGATTGGACTAATGTATCCGCAGGCGACCTAAGACTCACCGTTTCCACGGTGTCAGTAGTGCTCAACAGAAAATAATGCATACAGAAAAATATTGTATACTGGCCATGGGCTTTGGTTAGCATACAGTGTCCCCTTCAGACACTAAACAGTGGCCTACAGTTTTATGTTTGTCTGAAAAAAACAACTACAATTGGTATTTTTAATAATCATTAACATGTTCATTATTTCAATACACAAACATGCAGTATTTTGCAATTATTTAAATCCAATCTTCTCCACTGCAGTTAAACTATGGTTGTTTTTCCTATGCACTTGACAGTGGTGGTGGGTGTTTTTGCCAAAAACTGCTTTAAGTGTGTGATGCAGTGTTGTAAGATTTATTGACATTATGTTGATAATCAGAACAACAGGGTTCACCAACCTCGACTAGGTCAGGGTTAACACAGTTGAGCTCAGATGAAACAGCCCATTTGCAATATACAGTACTGGGTGGCTATTGGTCATTCAGCAGTGTGATGCAAATACCTGCAGTTACCACAAAGCGCTGACCTGAGCACACTTGCTCATTTGCTATTCTAGTTTTCTCCCTGGGATGCTCGTACTTAAATATTTAATATAAATGGACTTTAGTTGGTATATAGGGGGCTGGTGTCTATAGAGTTAACACAAACTGTTTTACAATTTCTGAAAATGAAATTAAGAAGTTGTGAGCGATGGGGATATAAATAGGCCCAATTAATCCCACACCTGCCGCACACCTTCTGTGAATGATGCAATTGTCAGCAAATGATTTACTGACCATCCCAATATAATTTAGGAGCAAAAGAAACATCTGTAATTGGCGTAATTACAGGGATTAATTATAGCATTGTTTCTTTACCGAATATCTCAATCGTCCTGCCTGGGGACAGACGTGAAGTTATGTATATATACATTTAGTGTGCCCAATTATTTTACCCCCGATTTTCTCCCCAATTTGGAATGTCCAATTATTTTTTCTCCTCATCGCAGCAATTCCTTACACAGCTCAGGAGATCCAAAGGTTCAGTGGGCGTCCTCCGATCCCACAACCAAACTATTATCCTCTTTTACACCCAGGAACTCGAGAGCGGATGTCAGCGAGCTACTGACCTCTGGAGGACAAAGGCCAGCCCTGCAGGTGTCCGCTTTTGAGCTCACAGGGCGCCTGGCCAGCAGGGTTCACTGTAGCGCAATGAGGAGAAACAGTCCCTTTTGTTTTTGCTTCCCTAACCCACGGGAGTGCCAGAGCCAATGTTACGCTCCCTTTGGAATTCACAGCGAAGACCGACAACTTTGCACAGCCAGGACGCGAACCTGTGCTGTATGACCACACAACCACGCTTTTACCAGGTGAGCCACTCGAGGACCCCCTGATAGTGTTTTTGAGGTTAAGATTCATTTAAAAGTTATAACTAGCTCTTTATTTTATATATATATATATATATATATATATTGCACCAGGATGACTGAACAAAAGGAAAAGTGAAACGAAGAAACTGTAAAAAATGACGACTGGACACCAACCACTAAAAGCTGGTAATTTTAAACTTTAAAGAGATAGTTTATACCCTCTAAGCGGGCAATTTCTAATCTCTTTATTCATGCCACTGTCTGGTGCTCCAAGGGAGACTACAGTTGGATTTTTATACCAGCTCTGTTATCCCCAGCTGGGGATGAAATCCATTGCGAAGGGGATGAAGTGGAGGTGGCTGTACACACACACACACAATTTGTTACAAACTGTTTATCCAATTGACAGGAAACTTAGCATCAACATTATAGAGTATACATTAATGATAATATACAAGATTGTGAATGTCACACAGTTTTACATACATCTGGATAATCCCTCATCAGACTGTGATTAAACATTTCATTGCTAATTCTTATTCTATCCTGTACATACTGTTGATATGTCATGTTCATCGTTTAGAGTTTACGTGGCAGGAGATGTATATGTATACATAAGCATAGGCAAATTGTAAGCATGGCAAATTCTTTGTTGAGATTTAGTAATGTCTTTCTCAAAGAGACCCAAGTGTAAATGTTTGTCGTAAGCACCATGGATAATAGCATTTACATAATGTCCCGTGACAAGAAATTACATCTAAAATACAAATGTATTTTTTTCAGATTTGTAAAAAAAGACCTGCTTCTCCTGGTGTTGTATCCTTGCTGGACGGAGATGGTGAAGATGCTGGAGGCGGCCAAGCCAGCACAGTATGGGGTAGATTTGACAAGGGACAAGAAAAGGTAATTAGAATTACAACGTGATGTTTAGGAACCCGCATTAGAGAGACAGATAGATTCAAATTATTATTTTTCTCTGTCCCCTTACATTTGTATGCTGTTTGAAATCATATTTTTGTAATAATCTGTTTTCAGGATATGCCATAGACCTAGGTTAGATGAGCCAAAATGTCTTTATATCAGTAGTAACTGTGTATAGCCAGGTATACAATCGGAAACTTAATTCACTTTTGAGTTATTGTCTATGTTTGGTACACAGCTTATCTTCCTGATTTTATTTTTATTTTTTTTAACTTAGGTTCCATTACCAGTGCTGTCCCATAAAAATGAACCATTTTCCTGCCACATTGTTTCACCCTCTGGACATATCAATGATTCAGATCTTTTACACATATCCATCTTATATGGATGTTTTGTGTTTTGTTTATAAAAAATGTGTAAATGTGTAAAGGACTAGGGGTTGTGGTGTTTGTCTGAAGTAAGAGAGTGGTGGTGTAACATCAAATCATTTGCAGCACGAATAAGTCACAGTCACTGGCCATGTCATGCACACTTATTTCTAACTCATTGGTTGATCGAAAATAAGTTTAACATGCAATGGAGTAGTTCATTGGTTTTATACGCTCCCTTTAAAGATGTAATAAACAATCTCATCCAGTGGGATCTCTTTTCAGAGTGTGCAGTAGCAGAAGGGGATTGTGGGAATGTGTGGAGCTAAGGAAGGTAGAAGGAGATGCGCAGTAGAAACCCTGGGATATGTTTACACAATGAACTAATTTGTGGATGAATATCGTTGGTGTTAATTAAAGTTAATAAGACAAAATATTTTAGTGTAAAATTATACTTGATGGTGGGGTACTGCCTTTTTTAATTTTTACAGAGATGTCATTTTTTAAATCTTATTGCTATCTTACCAGAAGGCCACCTCCCCTCCAGACATTCCGATCAGAGAAAAGAGACAATTCGAAGCCAACCCAAAGAGACGTCCAAGACCTTGTCTGGGCTGCCTATCTGTAATATCAGCTAAAAAGGAGGCTCCTGTAACAGTAAGTTATCTTTCCTGTAGCCATTCCCTAGACTGCAGTGTTATGTGGCACTTCATTACCAAATCAATCAGAAAACATGTCACCTTCAGTTAGTCCATTTTTTTAATTTGTTTTTTAAAAATCAATTAAAAGATATTTAAACTTGTCAGTTTTTGTTTACATTGCATTATTTTGGAACTCTTAATACAATTATTGATAATAGAAACAACTTTGCAAATGCCATTACTATTTTTCAGATTCCTAGGATGAAACCGTTGGCCATAGCAACAGGAAAAACTGATTTAGCACACTTTGAAAAACAATATTGAAAATATTAAAACAATCAGCTCTATCACAATGACCTCAGTGAAACCCAGCGTGGTTGCGGGATGATACAAAATCCATTGTAATGAACAATAAGTGAAATGCCGGGGGTCCCGAGTGGCGCATCCAGTAAAGGCACTCCACGTGCAGTGCAGGATGTGCCCTATAGTCTGGACATCGCGAGTTTGAGTCCAGGCTATTCCTTTGCCGACCGAGGATGGGAGCTCCCAGGGGGCGGCGCTCAATTGGCCCACGCTTCGGAGGACAGCGTGTGTTTGTCTTCGCCCTCCAGAGTCAGCCCTGGGGTGGTAGCGGTGAGCTGAGCATAATAAAATAATTGGCCATTCCAAATTGGGGAGAAAATAATAAAAAATTATTGGCAACGACTAAATTTATAAAAAAAAAAAAAAAAAGTGAAATGCTTCAGTTTTTACAAGCTTGATTAATATGCCCCTATTTACCAGATAGAGGGGTCTACTATTCAATGGTTCTATAGAATGTTGACACACGCTGATGAAAAAATAGCACCATCTAGATTTCTTCCTTATCAAGCAACTAAATCAGACACCATATATCTTGTGATCGTAGCAGATTTTGCCCATTTTGAGGATAAGTGATACCAAACATTAAACAAACTACATGGGAAGTTTTATTAAAAGGATTCTCACCTTTTCCCAGCATACAGCTGATCCTGTCCTAATGTGAAGGTGGATCCAACAAGTGACGTCGTGATCCTGCCAGTCGAAGTGCAGAAAAATCACAGTCAAATGCATGTTGGCCTGATAACCAAATATTGCTCTTTTTTTTTTTTTTTTTTTTAATCCTGCGCTAGTAAATCATGTATCTGTGTCAGGATAGCATATACAGCATGCTCATGCCTAAGTAAACAAACATTTTAAGAACATAAGAAAGTTTACAAACGAGAGGAGGCCATTCGGCCCATCTTGCTCTTTTGGTTGTTAGTAGCTTATTGATCCCAGAATCTCATCAAGCAGCTTCTTGAAGGATCCCAGGGTGTCGGCTTCAACAACATTACTGGGGAGCGGGTTCCAGACCCTCACAATTCTCTGTGTAGAAAAGTGCCTCCTATTTTCTGTTCTGAATGCCCCTTTATCTAATCTCCATTTGTGACTCCTGGTCCTTGTCGAAAAAGTCCCCTGGGTCGACATTGTCAATACCTTTTAGCATTTTGAATGCTTGAATCAGATCACCGCGTAGTCTTCTTTGTTCGAGACTGAATAGATTCAATTCTTTTAGCCTGTCTGCATACGACATGCCTTTTAAACCCGGGATAATTCTGGTCGCTCTTCTTTGCACTCTTTCTTGAGCAGCAATATCCTTTTTGTAACGAGGTGACGAGAACTGAACACAATATTCTAGATGAGGTCTTACTAATGCATTGTAAAGTTTTAACATTACTTCCCTTGATTTAAATTCAACACTTATCACAATATATCCAAGCATCTTGTTGGCCTTTTTTTATAGCTTCCCCACATTGTCTAGATGAAGACATTTTAATAAAGAACAAAAATAAAAATCACTTTGTTCTTGAGTTTATTTTGGTATCTTTTGAAATTGGTATTCTTCTTGTGTGTGTTTGTGTATATGTATGTGTGTGAAGGATGTGGGTTGGTGGGAGGGTGTTCATTTTAATGGATTTATGTCTTTTTAAGACAGAATGCTTTTGACAGCTGTTTTGTTGTGTTCACAAAGCTTTAACACTTGAATAAGTCCTTGAGAATTTCATGCAATCCTTTAAAGGTTTTCTGACCTGTAAATTAGTCCTACAACCACACAATGTCAGTGGAGTACACCTAATATGTGTAATTAACAATAATTAAACATTACCAATTTTGACATGATGAATTAACACACAGAAAAGGCTAATGACTAATCAAGCTTTAAATCCAATTTCTTAAAGGCTTAAAAAAATTAGAGTGGTTATCTTCTTTCTTGGATTTGGGATTTCTATTATAATATTTTTATTTAAGTATTTCTTCAAGATATAGGCAGTGCCATTTACAGTGTGGCCCTGAATCTTGGATTACTAGCCTCCTTGAGGATCTTTAAAATACATATTCCTGCTCGAGCAATATTTTAAAAAAATATATCTCTGGTTGCAATTTGGTTTTTAACATCAGGGAAATGATTCATCTATATGCTAAGGGTTGCAACTTTAAGATCTCTTTTTTCAGTAATTTCAAATGTCTGTCTACTAAAGCCTTTCTATAATGTTCTAAAGATAAATGGCAGATTATGAAAAATATATTGTCGTCACAGTGCATGACTGCAAATGGGTACTGATGTACATTTTGTAATCTGGCACAGTCATGTTTTTTTTCTTTTTCTAAAACCAAAAGCCTTGATTGCCTCAATTTCTATAGCTATAATTACTCATTAGCCAATAGTTAATGTGTTAATAACTTATTTATTCTTTAGATCAGTTTATGGGGAATTTGTATTTGGTCATGTGGACATCTGGAGGTTATAGGACGGACTGACTTATCATTATATATATATATATATATATATATATATATATATATATATATATATATATACATATATATATATATATATATATATATATATATATATATATACACACACAGTGACACTCAAAAGTATTCACCCCCCTTGGACTTTTCCACATTTTATTGTGTTACAAATGGAATCAAAATGGATTTAATTAGGAGTTTTTGCTACTGATCAACACAAAAAGTGAAAAGTGAAAAATAAAATCTACAAATTGTTCTAAATTAATTACAAATATAAAACTGAAAATAATTGATTGCATAAGTATTCACTCCCTTTGCTATGACACACCTAAATAAGCTCTGGTGCAACCAATTGTCTTTAGAAGTCACATAATTAGTTGAATGGTGTCCACCTGTGTGCAATTAAGGTGTTTCACATGATTTCAGGTTAAATACACCTGTCTCTGGGAGGTCCCACAGTTGGTTAGTACATTTCCTAACAAAAACTACATCATGAAGATGAAGGAACATTCAAAGCAAATCCGGAATAAGGTTCTTCAAAAGCACCAATCGGGTAGGATATAAGAACATTTCCAAGGCATTGAATATCCCCCGGAGCACAGTAAAGTCCATTATTAAGAAATGGAGAGAATATGGCACAACTGTGAATCTGTCTAGAAAAGGCTGTCCTCAAAAACTGAGTATCCGGGCGAGAAGGGCACTAGCCCGGGAGGCCACCAAGAGGCCTATGGCAACTCTAAAGGAGTTACAGTCTTCCACGGCTGAGCTGGGAGACACTGTGCATACGGCAACAATAGCCCGGGTGCTTTACAAAACTGGCCTTTATGGGAGAGTGGCAAAAAGAAAGCCATTGTTGAAAAAAACTTGCATCAAATCTCGGCTAGAGTTTGCCAGAAGGCATGTGGGAGACTCTGAGACCAAGTGGAAGAAGATTCTATGGTGTGATGAGACCAAAATAGAGCTTTTTGGCCACAACGCTAAGCGCTATGTTTGGCGCAAGCCTAACACCGCACATCATCCTGAGAACACCATCCCTACCGTGAAGCATGGTGGTGGCAGCATCATGCTATGGGGATGCTTCTCTGCGTCAGGGCCTGGAAAGCTCGTGAAGATGCAAAAATTGCAGTGTCCAGATGTGCAAAGCTGGTAGAGACTTATACAAATAGACTCGTGGCTGTAATTGCTGCCAAAGGTGCCTCTACCAAATATTGACTCAAGGGGGTGAATACTTATGCAATCAATTATTTTCTGTTTTGTATTTGTAATTAATTTAGAACAATTTGTAGATTTTATTTTTCACTTTGACATTATGGACTTTTTTGTGTTGTTCAGTGGCAAAAACTCATAATTAAATCCATTATGCAGCTGATGCATAGTTCACTCACCCTAGTCTCTGTAAGTCCAGAAGTTACATAAATATTAAGTATTATTTAATCCATCAATACTTCAACATTCGTAAAAGATCTTCACTCCAAATCTCACTTTATAGGCTTTACAGTACACCAAACTGCTATATCATTCTCTTGCTGTTTTGTGAGGTTTTTGAAATTGAGAGGAGCCCTAAGCTAAACTGCTATATAACATCCTGCAACATGCTTGTGGTTCAGTGTTGAGCTCTGAAGATGAGGTCACTGCTGCTTGTCTGCCTGCTTGTGGTCACACTGACTGTGGCTATTCCTGCCCCTATGTAGAGGGGTCTGAAACAGACAAAACAATGAAGGTTGGTAGAAATAGATAAAATTGTATTCTTAAAACTATGTATTTATTTGCATTACTTATTATTTAAACTGAACAAAATTAACTCTAATGAAACTCGTATTTCTAACTTGAGACATAGTATCCATTGAAAGTTAATTTCTGCAAATATATGGTACTTCCATTCAAGGTGAAACAACTTCTAACGTAAGAAAGAAAAACATTTTACTCACTTGCAGGCAATATTCCCATATTCTAGATATTTATCTTCTAGGGTAAAACCACAAGAAACTAATCCAGGTAGACCAGAATTTTAACTGAAGTCCTTATCAACCTTGCCTATATGTTGCTGCAGGTCTTCAAAGGATGTTGGGTAATGATTACTGTGAAAAACGTTTTCTCATTTCACAGGAAGAAAGGGATAGGGACAGTGTAGGGACATGTGTTAATGCCATTCATGCAATCTTATTAGGTGTGGCTGAAACACTGAAATAATAAGGAACTTGCAGCACTCTCCTCTCCCAGATCACCAAAGATGTTTTACTTTCTTTTTTTTGTGTGTGCTGAAAGTCAATTTCAATTTCTTATGTATATTATACTGTATCTGGATAATCATTTAAACAAATCTTGTTATATCATGATATTTTAATATATTTTATATAAATGTTGTATTAGGCTGTGTGGTCCAGTGGTTAAAGAACAGGGCTTGTAACCAGGTTCCCGGTTCAAATCCCACCTCAGCCACTGACTCATTGTGTGATCCTGAGCAAGTCACTTAACCTCCTTGTGCTCTGTCTTTTGGGTGAGACGTAATTGTAAGTGACTCTGCAGCTGATGCATAGTTCACACACCCTAGTCTCTGTAAGTCGCCTTGGATAAAGGCGTCTGCTAAAATAAACAAATAATAATACTATTCTTTTCTTACCCAAGTGTGAACTATTTAAATAATATCCCTGATACCGATATAGTAAATGGAAGTGCACAACAAGTAAGGTTTATGAAATGATGTGGATAGCCCCACCCACTTTAAATTATTTGGTTAACCCCGCACATTGGCGACTCATGGCTTGAAAAACTGGTGGGGCACAGCACCCCCATCATCACCACCCCCCCCCCCCCCCCCCCCCGAAAAAAAAAAAATGCTCAAACCCGATGCCCGAATTTAACCATTTTTATGTAAACATTAAGCTAGCTTTCTAAGATTACCAGATATTTCATCACAAACAGTTCTACGCCAGATTGTCACAATCAAGAGAGCTGCAAACAACACTTTACAGGCAAGAGTCTCTCATCGACAGACATCTACACCTGCACTAACCTGAGCGTTTGAAATGGAAGGATCGTCACACTCTTGTGCTGTTCGTAACATTCTGAACTACAGAAGAGTCAGGTTCGGTTTCTGTTGATGTCTCTGGCGTTGGAGGTTTAGCTTTTTTGTTGTAGAAAAACTCCAAACGTAGCTGTATTTTTGCCATTTTAACAGGGCTCAAATTCACTCCGTTTTAGCACATATTTTCGCTGACTGAAAAAGTGAAAGTCTCACACGAGAACAAATATAACGGTGAAGGGTCTTAGACACTCTTTGTTATGTTATTATGTTTTGAAAGTTTGAAATAAACTGCGCATTTTTAAATAATAAACCCTGGCAACAGTGGCGTAGCCAGGATTTTTTTTCGGGAGAGGGTGGCAATGGTAACTTTTTTAAGGTGAATAGTCACAGTGGTGAAATTGGCAACCTGATTTCTTATTAGTGCATTGACGTTTTATTTTCGAAAAATAAAGAACTTTTTTTTTTTTTAACAGAAGATCCAATAACCAAATACACTGTTGTGCAAAATAGTTAAAAAGAGAGATTCAGTTCAGAACACTTCCGTTTAAAAACTAAAAAGGAAATACGAAGCAAAGGACTTGAACTTTTAACATGCGCATCAGATTTCAATTTCACATTATGATAATAAGTAACTATATATAATTTCATTCGTACTTATGGTTGTTCATTTCACATTTGGTGTTCTACTACGGTGTCAGTAGTGCTCAACAGAAAAGAATGCATACAGAAAAATATTGTATACTGGCCATGGGCTTTGGTTTTGCCCAGCGCCGTAACTAAGCATTTAGCTACCGGGGCATGCAATTATATATATATATATATATATATATATATATATATATATATCCCGGGCATGCAAGACTCCATATCGTAGCTACCGGGGCATGCAATTATATATATATATATATATATATATATATATATATATATATATATATATATATATATATATATATATATATATATTATTACTATTATTATTATTTATTTCTTAGCAGACGCCCTTATCCAGGGCGACTTACAATTGTTACAAGATATCACAGTATTTTTACTACAATTACCCATTTATACAGTTGGGTTTTTACTGGAGCAATCTAGGTAATGTACCTTGCTCAATTGTACAGCAGCAGTGTCCTACACCGGTGATTGAACCCATGACCCTCCGGTCAAGAGTCCAGAGCTCTAACCACTACTCCACTACTTGTATTTTTTTTTTTTTTGGATGTTAGGAGTTAGGATGGTATTTACTCGCGCATGCAGGTTCAGACGCATTGATTGGACTAATGTATCCACAGGCGACCTAAGACTCACCCTTTCAACGGTGTCAGTAGTGCTCAACAGAAAAGAATGCATACAGAAAAATATTGTATACTGGCCATGGGCTTTGGTTTTGCCCAGCGCCGTAACTAAGCATTTAGCTACCGGGGCATGCAATTATATATATATATATATATATATATATATATATCCCGGGCATGCAAGACTCCATATCGTAGCTACCGGGGCATGCAATTATATATATATATATATATATATATATATATATATATATATATATATATATATATATATATATATATATATATATATATATATATTATTACTATTATTATTATTTATTTCTTAGCAGACGCCCTTATCCAGGGCGACTTACAATTGTTACAAGATATCACAGTATTTTTACTACAATTACCCATTTATACAGTTGGGTTTTTACTGGAGCAATCTAGGTAATGTACCTTGCTCAATTGTACAGCAGCAGTGTCCTACACCGGTGATTGAACCCATGACCCTCCGGTCAAGAGTCCAGAGCTCTAACCACTACTCCACTACTTGTTTTTTTTTTTTTTTTGGATGTTAGGAGTTAGGATGGTATTTACTCGCGCATGCAGGTTCAGACGCATTGATTGGACTAATGTATCCACAGGCGACCTAAGACTCACCCTTTCAACGGTGTCAGTAGTGCTCAACAGAAAAGAATGCATACAGAAAAATATTGTATACTGGCCATGGGCTTTGGTTTTGCCCAGCGCCGTAACTAAGCATTTAGCTGCCGGGGCATGCATATATATATCATTGCATGCACCTCCGGTTGAAGCAACCTGAGGTGAATGGTAAGACTCCATTTCGTAGCTACCGGGGCATGCAAGACTCCATATCGCAATTATATATATATATATATATATATATATATATATATATATATATATATATATATATATATATTGTAGCGAGCACAGGGATTAACGGAGACACGCACACAATAGCTCTTTTAGGTAATGCAGTTTATTAAGCAGCTAACAGCAAGTCAGCACCCTCTATGAACACACACACACAGCCCTTCCCCACACCAGAGCACTACTCTGCCTCTCAGGGTGACATTCACATATATATCAAACAACACCGGAAGGGTAATAACAATTACAGGGAAATGCATAGAACAGTACGCAAACTTTTACAGTAACAACAAATAAACACAACAACAATAATTCCGTTTCTCCCCTACCATAGTTCGTACTCCCAGCATCCACGGCTGCACATTAACCAAATGTAGGGGACTGGCTCCGGGCACAGCGCCCTATTCGACGACAGGTGGCAACGGCGAGTCAGTCCAGCCGTGCCCGTTACACAGCCCCCATCTTAGGGCCGAACGTCCCGCTGGCCCAACACTTAATGTCTCACAAAGTCAGAGAGTCCCGGGGGTGGTCGAGGGATACGCTGGACGCGCTGGAGCACAGGTGCAGCGGGCTGGGAGTCAGCTGGAGCCGGAATGCTCCTACCTGGGCCACCAGCTGGTGAACTATTCGGTGGTTGCAAGGGGGAAGCGCTTTCCCTGTCCTGGGAGCTGGCCTCCGGGCTGGCTGCAGGGACAACCGAGTTTGTTCCGGGGCGGTAGGGGGCCAAGCGGTCTTGGTGGAGCA
This sequence comes from Acipenser ruthenus, assembly GCF_902713425.1. Taxonomy (NCBI): domain Eukaryota; kingdom Metazoa; phylum Chordata; class Actinopteri; order Acipenseriformes; family Acipenseridae; genus Acipenser; species Acipenser ruthenus. The sequence continues at coordinate 26,661,906 of NC_081192.1, forward strand.
CAACCGCCCGGCTACGGGTCCGCAGCCGCACTCGATAAGTCACCTCGGAGAGCCTCTCCAGAACAACACAGGGGCCCTCCCAGTTACTGGCCAGCTTGGGGCAGAGTCCCTTTCTTCGCCGAGGGCAGTGAACCCAGACCTGCTGCCCAGCTTGAAATCCCCGGCCCTTGCAGTGAGTATCGTATGCCCGTTTCTGACGCTGGCCAGCTGAGGTGAGGTGCTTCCGAGCGTAAGCATGGGCAGTGTCCAATCGGTCCTGTAGCTGCTGGAGGTATTCCGGGCCGGTAGGTTCCGGAGTGTGGAGCTGAGGTGGCCGGCCAAACACAAGGTCCACTGGGGTGCGGAGCTCTCTCCCAAACATAAGAGCCGCTGGCGTGCACCCTGTAGATTCATGCACTGCAGTCCGGTAGGCCATTAGGACCAAGGGCAAGCATTGATCCCAGTCACGCTGGTGCTGGGAGGTCCACATGGTCAGCTGGGTGGCAAGGGTGCGGTTAAACCGCTCCACCAATCCATCGCTCTGTGGGTGTAGTGGGGTCGTCCTGGTTTTCTTAATACCCAGCCGCCTGCACACCTCACCAAACACCTGCGCTTCAAAGTTACGCCCCTGGTCACTATGTAGCTCCTCGGGAACCCCAAACCGGCAGAACATGCCTTCCAGCAGTGCCTCCGCGCAGGTAGTCGCGCTCTGATCGGGGACTGCGTACGCCTCAGGCCATTTAGTAAAGTAATCCATGGCCACCAGGACGTACCGGTTGCCCCCCTCCGTCCGTGGAAACGGCCCTAAGATGTCCACACCGACGCGCTCTAATGGTGCCCCCACCTGGTACTGCTGGAGCGGGGCATGAGAGCGGTCCAAGGGGCCCTTCCGGGCGGTGCACTGGTCACAGCGTCGCACATAAGTCTCCACATCACGTCGGCACCGTCCCCAGTAGAACCGCTCCCGAAGCCGACCCAGGGTCTTGGCAACGCCGAAGTGTCCAGTGGCTGGTCCGCCATGCACGGCTCGCAGGACGGTCTCTCGGAGAGCTTGAGGAACCACCACTTGTAGCCGCTTGCGCCCTGTCGCAGGGTCTGTCCAGAAACGGTACAGCACACTTTCCCGGAGGCTCAAACATTCCCATTGCGCCAACAGCACTTTTACCTCCGGGGAGAGGGCTGACACCGCACGTCTGGCTGGGCGCTGACCCGCCGATAACCAGCGGATCAGCGGTGCCAGCTCAGCGTCCAGACCCTGCTGACGCTGGATCTCCCCCGCTGGCAACTCAAGGGGGGTCTCCACAGCTACAGTGGCAGCACTTACTCGCTCCTCCAAGGACCGCTGTGCCTCTCGCTCCTCCATCCGATGGCAGTGCTTACAGTCCTCAGAGAAGCAGGGGCGACGGGACAGGGCATCTGCATTATTGTGTAGGCATACCCTTGCAGTGTCTCTATCCAGCGAGCCACCTGTCCTTCGGGCTCGCGGAAGTTGAGCAGCCACCGCAGGGAGGCGTGATCCGTGCGCAGCTTGAATCTTCACCCGTAGAGATAGGGACGAAAGTGGTGCACGGCCCGTACTACAGCCAACAGTTCCCGGCGAGTCACACAATAGTTCCGCTCTGTTTTACTAAGAGCTTGGCTGTAGTACGCGACCACTTGTTCTCCGTCCGAGCCTTCCTGGGCTAGCACTGCTCCGATCCCCACATCGCTCGCGTCCGTGTCCAGGATGAACGGTTTTTGGGGGTCAGGGAACGCCAAGACTGGGGCCTTCACAAGGGCCTCTCGCAATTCCCCAAAGGCAGCTGCGCAGTCGGTGTCCCAGCTGAACCAGCCCCCTTTCTCAGTCAGGCGGTGCAGGGGCCTGGCGATCTGAGCAAAGTCCTTCACAAAGCGGTGGTAATAAGACACCAGGCCCAGAAAGCTACGCACCTCTGTCACAGTCCTGGGGACCGGCCAGTCCTTTACAGCAGTCACTTTAGCAGGGTCTGTGGCAATGCCGTCTGCCCCGACAACATGTCCGAGGAAGTGTGTTTCTCTTCTCAGCAGGTTGCACTTCCCAGGGTGGAGTTTTAAGCCAGCTCCACGGATGCGCTCGAACACAGTCCGCAAGTTCTGCAGTGCCGCCGAAAAGGTGGTGGCGTGCACCAGTAAGTCATCCAGGTATACAACACAATGGGTCCGTGGAACTCCGGTGAGCACCCGCTCCATCAGGCGCTCGAACGTTGCTGGGGCATTGCACAGTCCAAAGGGCATCACTGAAAACTGCCACAGACCCTGGCCAATGGAGAATGCAGTTTTCTGTCATGCCTCAGGGGCCAGCTCAACCTGCCAGTATCCGCTGCGCAGGTCGAGGGAGCTGAACCAGCGGGAGCCTGTGATGTAGTCCAGAGCTTCATCGATTCTGGGGAGGGGGTACGAGTCCTTGTGTGTCACTGCATTCAGTTTGCGATAATCCACACAGAACCGCAGTGACCCGTCTTTTTTTTTACTAGCAGGGCTGGCGCGGCCCAGGGGCTAGCCGATTGTTCAATTACCCCGGCAGTGGCCATTTCCAGAATCATGCCCTCGGCCGCTTCCCGCTTTGCCAAGGGTAGCCGCCGTGGCCGCTCCCGGATCGGAGCCGCGTCTCCCGTGTTAATGCTGTGCTGAACTAATCCAGTCCGCCCACAGTCCTCTATGTTTGCAGCAAAAATGTCCAAGTACCCCCTTAATAGTTCCCATAACTGGTCCCGCTGGCCCTGAGATAGACCCTCCTTACTCCTCTGCCACAGCGCTTTCACCGCATCAGTTATCCTGCAGTCCTGTGTTCCACCGGTTGTGGTTGCAGGGGGCGGTGAAAGTTCTGCAGGAGAGGGGGCGGAGACAGTTGAAGCCCTTGCAAACTCCGTCGCCGATGTCCTGTCCTCTGCTTCTGGGAGAGGCCGGGTCCTGCCCCCCTGCGTCCGACGAACCTCCCTCATCTGGCTATGCCGCATGGTGGTTCTGGTGTGGCGTTGCTCCCCTTCCTTCTCCCGACCCGGAATCAGGCGCAGTTGGCTCTGGCCAAGGCACAAGGTTCCCTCAGCCAAGTCGATGGTAGCTCCTACTTTGTTCAGGAGGTCCAGGCCCAGAATGCAGCGATCCTGTATCTCCGCCAGCCAGAATTCGTGTTGGATCGTGCAGTCTCCGAGCTGGATCTCCAGATGCCGTCGTCCCAGCATGGACGCGACCTGGCCGGTGACAGTGCGGAGGCGAACCGTGGTGGGCGTCCAGCCTTCCAGCCATCCGTCACTTTCTCTGGGGAGGACCCCGGGCTGCAGGATGGAGATGGTGGAGCCTGTGTCGACCAAGGCCTTGCACTGCACCCCATTTAAGAGGCAGGGTGCATGCAGACTGTTGCCCCGGCCAACACGGCCCACCATTGCCACGCGTCGTTCTCTTTGTCTCTATGGGTGGGGGAAGGAAGGTGAAGGAGCTGCGGTCCCCCGTTTACGCCGCTCCTTTTTCGTTTCCCGCCCATGACGTCTCTTCTTCAGATGGTACTGGGTGACGGCGGCGGCGGCATTGTGCATGCAGGTGACCCGGGCTTCCGCAGTTCCAGCAGCGTCTTACAGGAGTGGTCTGCCTGACAGCGGCGGTATCCTCGTCTCCATCGCTATCTTCCTTTCCTCTGACCGCGCAGACTTTGGGGATCCGGACTCTCTCGCCCTCCTCGAGCACGGCCTCAATCCTTAGGGCATGGGTTAAAGCCTGCTCTAGGGAGGTTGGGGCAACGAGCTGAACCTGTTGTCAGAGCGCGGTGGGCTTCAAGCCACGGATGAACGCCTCCATCGCCAGGTCTTCTTGTACAGCCGGAGGTAAACCAGGATACCCCCTCCGTGCCAAGTATTTAGTGTCTGCGGCCAGTATCCCGAGTTTCTCGACACTGACTCTCTTGCGCGAGGCAAGGCGATAGCGCCGGCTGACGGCTGACTCCACTTAGCCAACGCGGCGCTGGAGAGCCGTGGATAGGGTATGGAAGTCACAAGGCTCCTCTGGGTCTAAATCGAGCAATGCTTGCATCGCCTTCCCTTCCAGTGCTCAACAGTCAGTAGTGCTCAACAGAAAATAATGCATACAGAAAAATATTGTATACTGGCCATGGGCTTTGGATTTGCCCAGCGCCGTAACTAAGCATTTAGCTACAGGGGCATGCATATATATATATATATATATATATATATATATATATATATATATATATATATATATATATATATATATTATTGTTATTTATTTATTTTTTTTGGATGTTAGGAGTTAGGATGGTATTTACTCGCGCATAGTTTTGTATGTTATTTCCGAATTTCTCCTTTAACATGTCTGAAGGGGACACTGTATTACTTAAAACGTGAATTAACGTATTAAAACGTGTTAACTGTGAGCAGTTACCTTGGGATTACACACCAGGTTCAGACGCATTGATTGGACTAATGTATCCGCAGGCGACCTAAGACTCACCGTTTCAACGGTGTCAGTAGTGCTCAACAGAAAATAATTCATACAGAAAAATATTGTATACTGGCCATGGGCTTTGGTTTTACCCAGCGCCGTAACTAAGCATTTAGCTACCGGGGTATGCAAATATATATATATATATATATATATATATATATATAAATATATATATATATATATATATATATATATATATATATATATATATATATATATATATTATTGTTATTTATTTTATTTTTTTTGGATGTTAGGAGTTAGGATGGTATTTACTCGCGCATAGTTTTAAATGTTATTTCCGAATCTCTCCTTTAACATGTCTGAAGGGGACACTGTATTACTTAAAACGTGAATTAACGTATTAAAACGTGTTAACAATGAGCAGTTACCTTGGGATTACACACCAGGTTCAGACGCATTGATTGGACTAATGTATCCGCAGGCGACCTAAGACTCGCCGTTTCAACGGTGTCAGTAGTGCTCAACAGAAAATAATTCATACAGAAAAATATTGTATACTGGCCATGGGCTTTGGTTTTGCCCAGCGCCGTAACTAAGCATTTAGCTACCGGGGTATGCAAATATATATATATATATATATATATATATATACATATATATATATATATATAAATATATATATATATAAATATATATATATATATATATATATATATATATATATATATATATATATATAAAAATTGCATGGATATCCGGAATGAAGCAACCGGAGGTGGATGGAAAGACTCAATATTGCAGCTACAGCATACAAACATTCTAAAAGTTATAAACAAAATAGGTGTATTTTTTCTTCCAATACCTCTCAGTTAATTATTATTATTTGTTTTGTTAATTCAATACAATCTAGGTAGCTATATATATAATTGTTATTTTTTTTTATTTTTTATTTTTTTTTTGGATGTTAGGAGTTAGGATGGTATTTACTCGCGCATAGTTTTGTATGTTATTTCCGAATTTCTCCTTTAACATGTTTGAAGGGGACACTGTATTACTTAAAACGTGAATTAACGTATTAAAACGTGTTAACTGTGAGCAGTTACCTTGGGATTACACACCAGGTTCAGACGCATTGATTGGACTAATGTATCTGCAGGCGACCTAAGATTCACCGTTTCAAAGGTGTCAGTAGTGCTCAACAGAAAATAATGCATACAGAAAAATATTGTATACTGGCCATGGGCTTTGGTTTTGCCCAGCGCCGTAACTAAGCATTTAGCTACCGGGGCATGCAAATATATATATATATATATATATATATATATATATATATATATATATATATATATATATATATATATATAAATTGCATGGATATCCGGAATGAAGCAACCGGAGGTGGATGGAAAGACTCAATATTGCAGCTACAGCATACAAACATTCTAAAAGTTATAAACAAATTAGGTGTATTTTTTCTTCCAATACCTCTCAGTTAATTATTATTATTTGTTTTGTTAATTCAATACAATCTAGGTAGCTATATATATAATTGTTTTTTTTTTTGTTTTGTTTTGTTTTTTTTGGATGTTAGGAGTTAGGATGGTATTTACTCGCGCATAGTTTTGTATGTTATTTCCGAATTTCTCCTTTAACATGTCTGAAGGGGACACTGTATTACTTAAAACGTGAATTAACGTATTAAAACGTGTTAACTGTGAGCAGTTACCTTGGGATTACACACCAGGTTCAGACGCATTGATTGGACTAATATATCCGCAGGCGACCTAAGACTCACCGTTTCAAAGGTGTCAGTAGTGCTCAACAGAAAATAATGCATACAGAAAAATATTGTATACTGGCCATGGGCTTTGGTTTTGCACACCGCCGTAACTAAGCATTTAGCTACCGGGGCATGCAAATATATATATATTTGTGGCACACTCTACAACCCGGTTTCTTAGAGACGTCGGATTCAGCGGCGAAGAGTTGCGTCGCACAGTGAAGAACTTATCTGAAGCAGCAGAGAGGAGCAGCAACTGGTTGTGGTTGAGACGGAAAGATTCTGGCTGGGGATCCCAAGCACAATAGAAAGAAAGAAATGCTGATGTACAGGTAAGTAAGCTGGGCTGAGTTGAGTGGGGGACGGAGGGGGGTCATGCTGGGACGCCAGAATCACCGTCGAGCCCTCTTGAAGTGTCGTGGGCTAGTCGGCGAAACACTGAGGATGGAAGGTGCCCACTTGAAAACCCCAGAGATGTACCCTACTTAGCTCAATCCAGACGGTTGTCATGCTGATGCGCTGGGGAGGCCGCACTTTGGTTGATCCCCGGAGCCAGCATCGCAGCCGTCGTGTGTGCTGATGCGCCAGGGAGGCAAAATAAGCTGATCCCTGGAGCCAGCATTACACTTCAGCCATTAACACCAGACAGAAGGAAACGTAAATGGATGGAGACACATATGGATCACATTAGTTTACTGTAAAGCTACGTCTTAGTTGGTGCTTATCTTGGCGAGAGCCGAGTTCAAATCAGCATGAAGTTTTAACATCTACTCTTGTGTAATGGAAATCATATATATATATATATATATATATATATATATATATATATATATATATATATATATATATATATATATATATAAATTGCATGGACCTCCGGAATGAAGCAACCGGAGGTGGATGGAAAGACTCAATATTGCAGCTACCGGGGCATGCAAGTCTCCATATCGTAGATACCGGGGCATGCAATTATATATATATATATATATATATATATATATATATATATATATATATATATATATATATATATATATATATGATGGAGAGGCATATTCCCATTCCCTTAATAGTTAGGATGGTATTTACTCGCGCATACACTCTAAATCTGGGGTTGATACTGTGGAGGAAGCTTTTAAGGTGCTTCGAAGAACCTTTTTACTAGGGTTCCATGAGGAACCTTACAAATAAGGATCTTTTAAGAACCTCAAGGTTCTACTTGGAACCTTTTATGTTTATTTACAAACTTACATGCATAATATTATATATATATATATATATATATATATATATATATATATATATATATATATATATATATATATATATATAATATGCGTGTCTGCATAATTTGTCTGGTTAAATAACATGCTAGGAATTACTGGTTTGCAATATCAATAAAAACAAAGAAATACTTTTTATAGAAACCCTTTATTACGGGTAGAGCAATAAAATAAATAAATACAGTATAGGAGTTATACTTTTAATTATAACACATAAATGCATACAAATAAAACAGTCTGTATATGTTTCATTACCCTTAGAATAACAAATACACAAATAAGTGAAAGGCTGACAACATTTCTTGACAGGTAGATATATAAATATATTAATTATAACTAATCATAATATATTATCCATAATGTAATTAATTTAATTACAAACAAAACAAGCAAAAACCTAACTTTAGTCACAAGTATTTTATAAAACAAGTATTATAAAAAATATTAACACATTTATTTATTTTTATTTATTTATTTATTGCATTTATATAGCGCTTTTTATACAAAAGTATCGCAAAGCACTGTATAGTACATAGCAGGAAAAAAATCACAATCCGTTTGTATAGCAGGTCACACATATAACTGCTACACTCAGCCCATTTAAATACAGATTTAAACAGTATACACAATACAAAAGCACCAATTTTAAAGTTACATTAAAACCCACTAAGATAAGCGAGCCATTTTATAAAAGTGTGTTTTTAGTCTTGACTTGAAAACTGTAATGGACCCAGATTTCCTGATAAACGAAGGCTGAGCATTCCAGAAAAAAGCCCTGCCTCCCGTGTTGTTTTGTTGACCCTAGGAATAACCAGCAGCCCCACATCCTGTGATTTCAGAGTGTGGTTTGGAAGATACGGTGTCAGTAACTCCTGTAAATAATGAGGCGCTAATCCATTCAGGGCCTTATAAGTTAACAGCAAAATCACCATTTAAAAAAGTACATTACAATAATCAATTCTAGATGAAACAAAGACATGTATTATTCTCTCGGCATCAGATACAGAAATAATTAGAACATAAGAAGGTTGTTTCTTTTATTATTTATTTCTTATTTCTGTTTGTTGTTAGTAGCTTATTGATCCCAGAATCTCATCAAGCAGCTTCTTGAAGAATCCCAGGATGTCAGCTTCAACAACATTATTGGGGAGTTGGTCTAAGTTTGGCTATATTTCTCAAATGGTAAAAATATACTTTAGTAACTTCCCTAGTATGAGTCTAAAATGATAGATCAGACTCAAAGATTACCCTCAAACTCTTAATTTCGACTTTAAATTTTGATGAGAGACTGCAAGGGTCGTGCTCATGTAATCCTACATTTCCTTTTAGTTGGTTCTGTGAGCCCACTAGCATAACCTCTGTTTTATCTCAATTCAACATTAGGAGATTCTGTGACATCCAATGCTTGATGTCTGTAAGGCAAGTAGCTAATAACACCCAGGCAGAAGAATGTCCTTGCTTTAGGGACAGATAACAGGTGGTTATCATCAGCATAGCTGTATACAACTGTAAGTTGCCCTGGGTAAGGGTGTCTGCTCAAAAGAAAAAAAAAAAAATAGTAATCCCTGAGCCTGTGGTTATTATAGCAGAACCAACACCCTTATTGCTTTCCCGACCTGGCGCCTGACAAAAGAAAGTTTACTATTCCCACTATACTAGGTGGAGTTTTCTGATCTTTTTGGAGTACCCAAAATACATTTCTCAATATAATATTAGGCTGTTTTTTCTCTGTGGGTATTTGATATTGTACACAAAATACAAGGAAAAAAGAAGCCCAAATCTCTGGGTGAGGGCCTCAGGTTATTATTATTTGTTTATTTAGCAGACACCTTTATCCAAGGCTTACAGAGACTAGGGAGTGTGAACTATGCATCAGCTGCAGAGTCACTTACAATTATGTCTCACCCGAAAGACGGAGCACAAGGAGGTTAAGTGGCTTGCTCAAGGTCACACAATGAGTCAGTTTGCCGAGGTGGGATTTGAACCGTGGACTTCCTGGTTACGAACCCTTTTCTTTAACCACTGGACCACACAGCCTCCTCAGCAAGTAAATGTTGTCCATTCATTCTCAGACCAATTTTTGTATCAAGATGGAAGGGGTTTCCCCAGATAATGACAGGTGTGGGAGTTGTAGGGTCCTTAAAAAATAAAAAATAAAAAAATAAAAAACAGAAAAATAAATCACTTACACTGTATTTTAAAAATAAAATGCTGACGCAGCATCTTACGTTATATTGTGATCATCTTTATTTGCATATTCCCATTCCCTTAATTCTTCAATTTCAACACCATCCCTCTCCCCTGATGTAATAATTTATAGCTGTTAGTTTTTAATACTTTTTATGTATTGTATTTGATGCCATGGGCTAGAAGAATTGGAGGTAATTCTATTTATAAATTCACTGTTTGGCAACAGCAGTTCAAAAAATATATATATATATATATATATATATTTTCCGAATGTTTTCGTTAGAGACAAAAATCCAAAGTTTTTAATACAGGTGATTTATTTATTTACTTATTTATTTATTTATTAATCATTTTCAGCATCTTTAAACAGCTTGTTCAGTGGTAACCACGCACTGGATACTGAAGTAAACTGCAGCTACGTTCCAGCATGAATGAGACACGGACAGTGCGTCACGTTCAACCTTGACCTCTGTACACCAGAAGCAGTTTAAAGTAGATTTATGTACATTTAAAGCAACATTGTCTTTGTTCATGATGATATATGATAAGTGTATTAGTTTGGTTCTCAAACAAACAAACAAAAAAATCCTTGCATGTTTTTTGCCCCGCCCCAAGTGTAAAAACAAATATTCTCTGACAGCATATAGACAGTACGTGTTTTCCGCAGCAAACAGATTCTTACGGTCTCTGTTCATGATGACAAAGAGTTTAACTGAGTGCATTGTTTCGATATGTTTGATTGGTCTCGCAGCAGTATGGGTAAAAATAGACTGAATGGCCTTGCCCTGCTAATATGTGCGGACATGTCCCAGGAGGAAGTGTTACAGCGTTTCGATAGATCAGGCCATAGGAGGATTAGCAAACCCTGATTTAAAGTAAAGTCTTCTAAATCAGTTTTTAATTGTGGCATCATACAGTCTCAGCAGTCCGATCAGTCTTAGCATTAGTATCAGCAATCTTACCAGTCCCAGCAGTGTCAGCACCGGTCTTACCAGTTTCAGCACCAGTCTTACCAGTCCCAGCAGTAGCAGCACCAGTCCCAGCAGTGGCAGCACCAGTCTTACCAGTCCCAGCAGTGGCAGCACCAGTCTTACCAGTTCCAGCAGTAGAAGCACCACTCTTACCAGTCCCAGCAGTAGCAGCACTAGTCTTACCAGTCCCAGCAGCACCAGTCTTACCAGTTTCAGCAGTAGCAGCACCAGTCTTACCAGTCCCAGCAGTAGCAGAACCACTTACCAGTCCCAGCAGCACCAGTCTTACCAGTTCCAGCAGTAGCAGCACCAGTCTTACCAGTTCCAGCAGTAGCAGCACCAGTCTTACCAGTTCCAGCAGTAGGAGCACCAGTCTTACCAGTTCCAGCAGTAGCAGCACCAGTCCTGCCAGTCCCAGCAGTGTCAGCATCAGTTCCAGAAGTAGCAGCACCAGTCTTACCAGCTCCAGTTGTAGCATCAGTGTCATCAGTGTCAGCATTAACTTCAATAGCAGTGAACCAAACGCATGTCTCTCAATGAAGGTATAAACCCATCTACGTGTTCATATCTATAACTTCTATTCTTCTTGTCCTTTTAATATCACATATTTCTAACAGTGTGAATAGGGTAATTTTAGGAATTTGTTGTATCGCTTTGCAGTTTGCATTAATAGTCTCCAGGCTTTAAAATATGATAAATTTCACCTTCGTAACATGAACAGGATATGCACAGGGTTTTGTTTTTTTTTTTAGACAAAAATTTGATTTTTGCCTCAGTAAAAATCTATTCCTAGCTAAGCCCCTGGTAACATTAAACTGGTAAGATGGACCATGTTTAGGCAAAATGATCACATGCTTGACATGATAAAACAAGCCCCACCTTGCTCAGACTTAGAGCCAAAGGATTGTATGAACATGTGCCCATACTCACCTTGCCCAGTCAAGCAAAAGGATCAGCTGTTTAATATCATACAGCATAATGCATCTTGACCAAACAACATGGTCAATAAAGTCTGCTATGTGAGCCAATTAATATATATATATATATATATATATATATATATATATATATATATATATATATATATATATATATATATATGTTTCTCTACAGCAGTTGAATTGACAGTAGAAAGTTATGTAAAATAGTTTTTTAAAGAAAACCTTTTTTTCATGAAAGAATATTTGTCTGTTAGTTAAAAGGACAGCTTGAAATTGTGTTTAGTTTTTCCTGAAGCTTACAGTACTCCCGAAAACATTTGTGGATCACTCACTTTTTTCCTTTGCACTTTAAGATATATGCTGTTTGTTGGCAACTGAAACTGCCCCTCCTCTAAAGTGATCAGATTGATTAGAGGTACAGTACTTGTGTCTCCCAATACCAATGCATCAAATTAACTTCATATGCAGAATTACATTGATTTTTTTCTATCATGTAATTGAAAAACCCTGTTAGAAATAATATGTAGTGCCTCTTTTTCTTATTAAATCTGTTTGTGTGTTTACGTCTTTGTCTACATGCCTGGTGACATACGAACAGAAAAATAGCTAAGCTTTTCTCGGCAGCCAAATGTTTATGTTTATAATGTTGTGTGCGAGCAGGAAGGCGTGGCCACTGGACTGCGTGTGTGCGTGCGCTTTGTGATTTGGGATTTGGTGTTTAATGTTATGTTAATGTTCTGTTGTTAGGCACACTGGACCTGCAAGGCGGTGTAGCCTACATCCTAGCCCGCGAAAGAACGCTTACTCAACTGTTCAAGTGATGCGCACCATTTCAGACGCTGTCATATATTGACACCGTAAACTACAATACTTAATGCTTTGTCACACAATTACCAGGAATTATTATTCAGTACTGTATTTTAAAGTTGTTTTTTTTATTTTTTACAGTAGTACTAAAATAAAATTGTTTTCAGTTTGCATGAGTGACAAATTATATTAAACACCATGGTTTTAAAAGAACGTCGATAAAAAAAGTCTCATTTAATCAAGAGAAAAAGATAGTAATTTGTGTTTTATTATTTTCGTACCAGAACCGCCCGAGAAATCGTAGCAGTGAAGCAAATCTTATGTTTACCTCATACTTAATACTCATGTATCCTAGAAATCGTCATTAAACAATAGACTTAATGAAACATTTTACGTCAGAAAGTTCCCAGAAGTATCATAAGTATTACCCTTTTCCTCTCTCAGTTCAGCCCAATTGATTATCGTCATCAAGTTTAGTAAAAAAAAAAAATTTAAAAAAATTACCTCAGAAATTCTATCATTGACCCGCATCATTAACAAAAGCAAAATAACCTTTTTTTTATTTTACTCGTGGATGTTGTAGAGCTGTCTGTACGTCTTTAGTTTATATTTTTTCATTCATTCACACAAATAAAGATAATTAGCGTTATTAAAAGGTTTTACTCACCTGTCAGTGAAGAAAGCTCTACCGCCTGTGAAGAAACGTTGAACACCTGCCTCGCGCTGTGGGTTGCGATGGCAGCTGATTGGTTGAGAGGGCAACCGCTGTTGCTGGGGCATTTCTTCGTCGACCGCGCTTTTTCTACTTTTAGTAGTTAAAAAATTTCAAACAGCCTTTTGCCAGCGATAGCATAATGTATTTATTTATGTATTTATTTATTTATTTATTTATTTATGTTGTATTGTGTTGTGCAGGGGCATCTTGCCCTGAGGTTTTATTATTGTGTTGAACGTCGTATGGGTTTCTCCTACATATTTATCCAATTAAAGGTTCTGTTCAAGATGGATACAAATGGAAATAAACTACAATACACATGTTATACATACATATACTATTATAAATTCTAGTTAAATATTTGGAAGTAGCAGCACCAGTCTTACCAGCTCCAGTTGTAGCATCAGTGTCATCAGTGTCAGCATTAACTTCAATAGCAGTGAACCAAACGCATGTCTCTCAATGAAGGTATAAACCCATCTACGTGTTCATATCTATAACTTCTATTCTTCTTGTCCTTTTAATATCACATATTTCTAACAGTGTGAATAGGGTAATTTTAGGAATTTGTTGTATCGCTTTGCAGTTTGCATTAATAGTCTCCAGGCTTTAAAATATGATAAATTTCACCTTCGTAACATGAACAGGATATGCACAGGGTTTTGGGGTTTTTTTAGACAAAAATTTGATTTTTGCCTCAGTAAAAATCTATTCCTAGCTAAGCCCCTGGTAACATTAAACTGGTAAGATGGACCATGTCTAGGCAAAATGATCACATGCTTGACATGATTAAACAAGCCCCACCTTGCCCAGACTTAGAGCCAAAGGATTGTATGAACATGTGCCCATACTCACCTTGCCCAGTCAAGCAAAAGGATCAGCTGTTTAATATCATACAGCATAATGCATCTTGACCAAACAACATGGTCAATAAAGTCTGCTATGTGAGCCAATTAATATACATATATATATATATATGTTTCTCTACAGCAGTTGAATTGACAGTAGAAAGTTATGTAAAATAGTTTTTGAAAGAAAACCTTTTTTTTCATGAAAGAATATTTGTCTGTTAGTTAAAAGGACGGCTTGAAATTGTGTTTAGTTTTTCCTGAAGCTCACAGTACTCCCGAAAACATTTGTGGATCACTCACTTTTTTCCTTTGCACTTTAAGATATATGCTGTTTGTTGGCAACTGAAACTGCCCCTCCTCTAAAGTGATCAGATTGATTAGAGGTACAGTACTTGTGTCTCCCAATACCAATGCATCAAATTAACTTCATATGCAGAATTACATTGATTTTTTCTATCATGTAATTGAAAACCCCTGTTAGAAATAATATGTAGTGACTCTTTTTCTTATTAAATCTGTTTGTGTGTTTACGTCTTTGTCTACATGCCTGGAACGCTTACTCAACTGTTCAAGTGATGCGCACCATTTCAGACGCTGTCATATATTGACACCGTAAACTACAATACTTAATGCTTTGTCACACAATTACCAGGAATTATTATTCAGTACTGTATTTTAACGTTTTTTTTTTTTTACAGTAGTACTAAAATAAAATTGTTTTCAGTTTGCATGAGTGACAAATTATATTAAACACCATGGTTTTAAAAGAACGTCGTTAAAACAAGTCTCATTTAGTCAAGAGAAAAAGATACAGTAATTTGTGTTTTATTATTTTCGTACCAGAACCGCCCGAGAAATCGTAGCAGAGAAGCAAATCATATATTTACCTCATACTTAATACTCATGTATCCTAGAAATCGTCATTAAACAATAGACTTAATGAAACATTTTACGTCAGAAAGTTCCCAGAAGTATCATAAGTATTACCTTTTTCCTCTCTCAGTTCAGGCCAATTGATTATCGTCATCAGGTTTAGTAAAAAAAAAAAAAAAAAAAAAAAAAAAAAATTACCTCAGAAATTCTATCATTGACCCGCATCATTAACAAAAGCAAAATAACCTTTTTATTTTAATCGTGGATGTTGTACAGCTGTCTGTACGTCTTTAGTTTATATTTTTTTCATTCATTCACACAAATAAAGATAATTAGCGTTATTAAAAGGTTTTACTCACCTCTCAGTGAAGAAAGCTCTACCGCCTGTGAAGAAACGTTGAACACCTGCCTCGCGCTGTGGGTTGCGATGGCAGCTGATTGGTTGAGAGGGCAACCGCTGTTGCTGGGGCATTTCTTCGTCGACCGCGCTTTTTCTACTTTTAGTAGTTAAAAATTTCAAACAGCCTTTTGCCAGCGATAGCATAATGTATTTATTTATTTATTTATTTATGTTGTATTGTGTTGTGCAGGGGAGTTTTCCCTTCTCGTCGGGTCAGGCAGCATCCTCTGGCTGCTGGGCGACGTAGAGAGGGAGACATGAGAAGAGCAAAGGATTAGATATAAACACTTTCCGCCGGGTCAGACAGCATCCTCCGACTGCTGGGTGACGTAAAAGTGAGAGAGAGAGCAAAGTTTAGACATATAACATACAACAAACTGACTCTCGCTCCCGACGGGTCAGGCAGCATCCTCTGGCTGCTGGGCGTTTAGTGGAGCAAGAGACAGGAAGGGGACGAACAGGACAAAAGGACAGATCCTTCGCAACTCAGTGCAGCATCCTCAGGCAGCTAAGCTGGCAGCTGGGCGGCGTGGAGAGCTTAGGAAAAAGTGTCTCGGGTCCGTTTAGGAGAGACGAAAACAGAGAACCCCCCCCCCCCCCCTCGGTCGGGGCCCGCTCGGCAGGTGGAGGCACGGCCTACTGCATGAGGGGGCTGAAATGGTCCTGGACCTGAAATAGAAGAGAGGAGATGGGACAGCAAGGTTGAGGCCTGGAAGGCTTAGCGCATAAGCAGCAGAAGAATAGGATGTGGCCGGGGGTCCCCTCAGGCCGGCGAGGAACAGCCGGGCGGCAGTGGTTGAGACGAGAGGCCGACCCGGACAGCCGGGGGAGTGAGACTCACTTCCCCCCCTGAGGGAGCCCTGTGCGGACAGTGCGATATGGAAAGGAGCAGAGGTGGGGAGGAGGAGGAACAAAAAAGAGGTATGACACAGGCCCGGTTTTTGGGATGGAACCGCATAACAGTCTCGCGTTTTGATTGGTCCATGTCTGTCACATGAATATGTCGTCACATGAGTGGAAAAGCGTGCAGGCATTTTTAACATTGTGATCAGATAGAGTGATCTGCTTTCCACAACCTTACCATTAAAATATAATGTGGTATTACACTGTACTGATATTACAAATTATGAGGAATTACTTTATATAAATTATCATGTTATGCACGAATGTAAGAATTGGCTTTCTGTGGTGGTGTACTTTTTTCTTTCAAGTAGCATATATCGATAATCGTTTTTGCGATATATTTTAATATAAAACATATACGCTATTGCAGTTTTGTTACAGAATACATTAGTTTATCTCTAATGTAATCACAGTTTTACATATAGACTGCCCCTGTTTTCATTTACGTCGCAAATTCTGGGCTGCTTTGCTTTTCAGATAATGTCCCAAATTCTGGGCCGATTTGGTTTGCAGATAACATCCCAAATTCTGGGCCGCTTTGGTTTTTAGATAACGTCCCAAATTCTGGGCCGCTTTGGTTTTTAGATAACGTCCCAAATTCTGGGCCGCTTTGATAACATCCCAATTTCTGGGCTGCTCTGGTTTTCAGATAACGTTCCGAATTCTGCATTTTCGAATTCAGGCCAGTTTTTGAGCTATTCTGCTTAGCTGACAGCCGAGTTTCTAAGTCATGCATGCACAGTTTACCATAAACTGGACCGTTAACTCATTTAAGAGTACATGAATCAAAGTTAATGTATTTTTTACTCTCCTCAGAAAACATTTAGGAACATGGTATACCAAAAAAAAAAAAAAAGGTCATCTCATTTGCTTATGTAATGTCCATCAATATATAGTGAGGCATAGGGGTTTATCAGAACTTCTGGGTTTAAGAGACCAGTGACCTTCAACAACTTCAAATAAATCCTATTGTATTGTATTAGTCAGCATTTCCCTTATCTATTCCTGATCATTTATACTGTAGGTCAGGGGTTTTCAACCTTTTTTTGAAACTGTAGCCCTTCTATCTGGAGGTTTCAGCTCGAGTACCCCTTTACAATTTTCGCTCAACTGAACGGTACCTCAGTTACAATAAAATGGAGAATAATCTGATGACCCCCCCCCCCCCTGTTTATTTAATAAGTCTGGGTGACAAACTGCTGGTTTAGGACAGAACAACAAACAGTAAGCTTAATTCTTAAAACTTTTAACTACAAGTATTTGGATGCACAGAATTAAAAAGACAAGTATTAGGTTAGGAGCACACCTATTTTTTGTAACTTTGACGGCCTTTTGTAAAAGTTTGAAGACCTTTTGATACCCAGCATACACTGCAATACCCAGCAAAGTTATACACTGATATTCTGATAGCACAGCAATTCAAATGAAGTTTGTAATTGGTTGTGTTCCTCAAATACACAATAAAAAGTTATATTTATAGGGTATACAGTTATACAGCGATACAGTGGTTTCGGACATCTAAGAACAGGTACTGCGAGCATCTGGATTCATACTCAGAGGTACTCTGTAGCCTCCTGGGACATTCACAGCTTGTTTGACACCCTCTTGTAGTTGCCCGTTTCTGCATATAAAGCAAAATGCTGTTTGTCAATCTCTCTTTTTTCTTATAAATCAGTCTTTGCAAGAATCATTCCAAAAACACTTGAATCAGTTAGGCACTACAGGCCTTTAAATTGCAGTACCAATTTGCAAGTTGCTAAGTGGTTGCGTTCCTCAAATTTGCAGTGCAAAGTGATATCTTAAAGAATAGGGTATGTAGTGCTTTTTTTCGCCTCCCCTTGCTTTTGGTGCAAAACTGTGCTCTGATACACTCAGGCTGATACTGTGATCACAAAACACTTGGAATGGACTTAAATTGGTGCTTCTGTACTCTTTTTAGATGCACAACAATCTTAGCTAAAGAAAATGGGTTCCTTCGAGTTCGTAAGACCCACGACCGCCATTAGCTGAGCCTTACCCCGATGGTGTTTTTATAATGGGATTTGCCATAGGGAAGGGGGTGGTCTCTTATCGTACCCGTATCTCCACGACCCCTGGGCCAACAAACTCAGAAGGACATTCTTTGCATACACAAGAGTCTTAGCTAAAGAAAGACATCAGCCACGGGTTCAAACGCCACCCCACCGCCAGATGGTGGCCGTTGCCCCAAAGGGGTTTTATAATGGGATTTCCCATAGACATTTTTCAGGGTGCTGTATCTTGGGTTCCGGGGGTCCCCAAGACTTGAAAATCGGTATGGAGGTCCACCTCGGGGCCCCTGTCGATCCCTCCAAGCAACGTGTCCCCAGCTAGAAAGGACACCAGTTTAGACTTTTTTTGCCAACCTGGAGCTCAAAAGCTATTGGAAATGCAACCTTGACATTCCATCATGCTGAAAATGTGAAAATTTGTTGAAAATGTAGCATTTGAAAACGGGTGGCTCCCTGTGAAAGAGGGCCCCCAGACATGACCCTAGGAAGTTCAACCCGGTTTCTAGGCCCCGGGGTCATGGAGATATGACCCCGAAAAGGGTAGTTTTTGGACATTTTTGACAGGGCGTATCTCGGGTTCTGTGGGGGTTAGGAACTTGATTTTTTTTTTTGCGTTGGGGCCCCATGGGGCCCCGCACAAGGAGTCACTATTTTTATGGTTCAAATGCCAGGACGGCTTGGCAAAGTGAATTTTTTCGTCATGACATGAGTTTTTGGGTGAACCACCACACCTTTATAGGGGGTGGTTTGGGGTGCTCCCCTGAGTCTATATCACTTTGAATGGTGGTTCTACGTGCTCGGGTTCGAGAGATATGCCTGAAAATGTGTTTTATAACACTGCCATAGACATGAATGGGGCTGAATACCCGAAAATATATTTTGCAAAGAATTGCTAAGGTGGGTGTATGCGTGCAGGGGTTGTATGGTGGGTGTATGCGTGCAGGGGTTGCATAGTGGTGTGTGCGTGCAGGGGTTGCATGGTGGGTGTATGCATGCAGGGGTTGCATGGTGGGTGTATGCGTGCAGGGGTTGCATGGTGGTGTGTGCGTGCAGGGGTTGCATGGTGGGTGTATGCGTGCAGGGGTTGTATGGTGGGTGTATGCGTGCAGGGGTTGCATAGTGGTGTGTGCGTGCAGGGGTTGCATGGTGGGTGTATGCATGCAGGGGTTGCATGGTGGGTGTATGCGTGCAGGGGTTGCATGGTGGTGTGTGCGTGCAGGGGTTGCATGGTGGGTGTATGCGTGCAGGGGTTGTATGGTGGGTGTATGCGTGCAGGGGTTGCATGGTGGTGTGTGCGTGCAGGGGTTGCATGGTGGGTGTATGCATGCAGGGGTTGCATGGTGGGTGTATGCGTGCAGGGGTTGCATGGTGGTGTGTGCGTGCAGGGGTTGCATGGTGGGTGTATGCGTGCAGGGGTTGCATGGTTGGTGTATGCATGCAGGGGTTGCATGGTGGTACACGTGTGTGGAGGGGAATTGGAGTTCAGGTTTTGCGCACAAGAGGGGCGGGGAAAAGACTGGGAAGGGTAGGGTAAAAGAAAAATTACTACAAGCATTTATTTTCACTTTCGACTCCCAGTCTCCTTACCATCACTTTATGATTTTATTTTGTGATTATTTAATTATTGTCAAAATAAACGGCCTTCATCTACTCACAGTTGCAGTCTCATTTCTGTCCAAAAAGAACCTGAAACACTACAATATATTGATGGACGTTACATAAGAAAATGAGATGTCCTTTTTTCGGAATACCATGTTCCTTCCCAAAAATGTGTTTTAATATTAGCCTTTAATAAAGGAAAACGGCTGCTTTAATTAATTTTCATGTATCTATTTCAGTGCAATGTAGTTTCTTCATGTAATAAGAAATACGTTTAACATTTACATTTTTGTTTTTTTCATTAAAAAAAAAAAAAAAAAAAAAGATTTCTGGGGAGAGTAAAAAATACATGAACTTTGATTAATGTACTAAGGGTTACTCTCAAATAAATTCACGATCCAGTTTATGGTAAACTGTGCATGCATGACTTAGAAACTCGGCTGTCAGCTGATTCCCCAAAACTGGGCTGAATTCGGAAATGCAAAGCGGCCCAGAATTTGGGACGTTATCTAAAAACCAAGGCTGCCCAGAATTTGGGACGTTATCTAAAAACCAAAGCGGCCCAGAATTTGGGACGTTATCTAAAAACCAAGGCGGCCCAGAATTTGGGACGTTATCTAAAAACCAAGGCGGCCCAGAATTTGGGACATTATCTGAAAAGCAAAGCGGCCCAGAATTTGGGACGTAAATGAAAACAGGGGCAGTCTATATGTAAAACTGTGATTACATTAGAGATAAACTAATGTATCCTGTAACAAAACTGCAATAGCGTATATGTTTTATATTAAAATATATCGCAAAAACGATTATCGATATATGCTACTTGAAAGAAAAAAGTACATCACCACAGAAAGCCAATTCCTACATTCGTGCACAACATGATAATTTATATAAAGTAATTCCTCATAGTTTGTAATATCAGTACAGTGTAATACCACATTATATTTTAATGGTAAGGTTGTGGAAAGCAGATCACTCTATCTGATCACAATGTTAAAATGCCTGCACGCTTTTCCACTCGTGTGACGACATATTCATGTGACAGACATGGACCAATCAAAACGCGAGACTGTTATGCGGTTCCATCCCAAAAACCGGGCCTGTGTCATACCTCACAAAAAAACAAACACAGACAAGGAAGCGGAAATAGTGCTGGGTTAAAGTAGAAAAAGAGAGCGAGATAGACAGGAGGGGCAGCCAATAACACATACGTGGAGCAGTGCTGGCCATGCCCTAATAATTGACGAAACGAGCGCTGCATTGTGCGATTGGCTGGAAATACTAAATGAGGCTGAACTGGGAGGGAAGGTAAGATAGGCCAAAGAAAAGGAAATAGGATAAGAAGAAAAAAGGAGCGCAAAGCGGGAGAGCGCCCTCTACGACATCCCCCGAATTACGCCTAAAGGCTAACATTAAACTACAATACACATGTTATACATACATATACTATTATAAATTCTAGTTAAATATTTGGCAAAATATGATCTGCCCTTTGATTTCCTCTCAATACCATGTACAAAATTATAACCATTTATGGTGTTTACCTTTTTATGACAGACTTTTTCTCTCATCATGTATTGTGTATTAAAAATTGCGATTTGCACATCAATATTGTAGAGCACAATTTACAATGTATTGATATAAAGAGTTCTAAGATGAACCCTTTGCAATATTATATTAGACACAGCAACCAGAGGTTCCCAAACGAACCCTTACTGTGAAAAAAACTTGCAATAGAACCCTAAGGTTCCCTGAGGAACCCTCAAAGAACCCTTACTTTTTAGAGTGTAGTTTTGAATGTTATTTCCGAATCTCTCCATTAACATGTCTGAAGGGGACACTGTATTACTTAAACGTGAATTAACGTATTAAAACGTGTTAACTGTGAGCAGTTACCTTGGGATTACACACCAGGTTCAGACGCATTGATTGGACTAATGTATCCACAGGCGACCTAAGACTCAGCGTTTCAACGGTGTCAGTAGTGCTCAACAGAAAAGAATGCATACAAAAAAATATTGTATACTGGCCATGGGCTTTGGTTTTGCCCAGAGCCGTAACTAAGCATTTAGCTACCGGGGCATGCAAATATATATATATATATATATATATATATATATATATATATATATATATAAATTGCATGGATCTCCGGAATGAAGCAACCGGAGGTGGATGGAAAGACTCAATATTGCAGCTACAGCATACAAACATTCTAAAAGTTATAAACAAAATAGGTGTATTTTTTCTTCCAATACCTCTCAGTTAATTATTATTATTTGTTTTGTTAATTCAATACAATCTAGGTAGCTATATATATAATTGTTATTTTTTTTTCTTTTTTTTTTTTTTTGGATGTTAGGAGTTAGGATGGTATTTACTCGCGCATAGTTTTGTATGTTATTTCCGAATTTCTCCTTTAACATGTCTGAAGGGGACACTGTATTACTTAAAACGTGAATTAACATATTAAAACGTGTTAACTGTGAGCAGTTACCTTGGGATTACACACCAGGTTCAGGCGCATTGATTGGACTAATGTATCTGCAGGCGACCTAAGACTCACCGTTTCAACGGTGTCAGTAGTGCTCAACAGAAAATAATGCATACAGAAAAATATTGTATACTGGCCATGGGCTTTGGTTTTGCCCAGCGCCGTAACTAAGCATTTAGCTACCGGGGCATGCAAATAAATATATATATATATATATATATATATATATATATATATATATATATATATATATATATATATATATATATATTGTAGCGTTTTCGTCAGGTTTATGAAGCAGGACTCACGGAGACAGTGTGGAACTCTCGGTCTCGAATTTTTATTTTAATAAACAGAGAATTCCTGTCAGGGGCCGGAATTCACGCCACTAAAACAACAAACCCTTCTTTTTCCTCTATTGCTATCTCTCTCTCTAGTCGCTGTCACTCTCTCTCACTCCCCGTCTCTCTCCCCGCTGTCACTCATCCACCACCTTATATAACCTCCCCTCATCTCCCGCCACTGTCCGGCTCAACCAATCGACCCATGGTCTGCAGTCCCCCTTTTCCCGCTGCCAACTAACGGCGTGACCCGTCCCCCTTACAATACACATAACATAAAAGATAGACAAGACAAACGGGACAGACAACAAGTCCTGCAACAATACAATTGTCCGGGTCGTTACACAGCCCCCCCCTTAGTCCCTCGTCCTCGAGGGAGGGCAAAGTCTCGAAAACGGCCCGGAAGCCGACGATGTCGTTGTGGCCGTGGTCTCCTCACAGGCGTCGATCCCCCGTCAGTCACAGCAGATGGACTGACCGAGTCCAAGGGTGTGGAGCTCCCAGGCAAGGGGCTGTCAGGAACTGGGGTAGAAGATGAGGGACTCGCAGGACAGGGTGAATCAGCAGGAGGCAAGAGGGGACTGTCAGGGGTCGCTGTGTCAGTCTGTCCTGGGTTCCGTCCCAGGTAGGGGGCCAGCCGGTCCCGGTGCAGGACCACTTTGCGCCCTCTAGGTGGAAGCTGCACCCGGTACACTACCTCCCCGATCCGCTCCAGGACCTGGCAGGGCCCGAGCCAGTGGCTGTCCAGCTTGGGGCAACGGCCTTGCTTTCTCTTGGGGCTGAAGATCCAAACAAGCTCCCCGGCGATGAAGTGGCGGCCCCGAGCCCTGAGGTCGTAGTTCCGCTTCTGCCTGACACCAGCAGCCTGCATTTGGTCCCGGGCAAAGTGGTGGGCTACCTCCAGCCGGTCCTGCAGCCTCCGGGCGTACTCTGGACCTGGGGGCACACTGGGGGTGTCTGAGGGGCGACCGAAAATCATCTCCGCTGGCGTGCGGAGCTCACGACCCAGCATGAGCAGAGCTGGAGTGCAGGCAGTGGAGTCCTGCACAGCTGAACGACAGGCCATCAACACAAGAGGCAGGTGGGTGTCCCAGTCTTTTTGGTGGCTTGCGGTGGTCACAGCCAGCTGTACGGCCAGCGTGCGGTTGAAACGCTCAACCAATCCATCACTCTGCGGGTGGAGGGGGGTGGTCCGGGTCTTCCGGATCCCCAGGCGCCGACACATCTCCGCAAAGACCCGGGACTCGAAGTTGCGCCCCTGGTCTGAATGGAGCTCCTGGGGGATCCCGAACCGGCTGAAGAACCCCCCCAGCAGTGCTTCAGCGACCGTCTCTGCCTCCTGGTCTGGCAGAGCGTACGCCTCCGGCCACTTCGTGAAATAGTCAAGGGCCACCAGGACGAACCGGTTTCCCTTCTCTGAGCGCGGAAACGGGCCTAAGACATCCACAGCGACCCTCTCCATGGGTCCACCGACCTGGTACTGCTGGAGGGGGGCGTGCGACCGGCCCGGGGGTCCTTTTCGAGCAGTGCAGGTGTCACAGCGCCGGCAGTGGTCCTCAACATCCCGTCTGCACTGCCCCCAGTAGAAGGACTGTCGGAGCCGCCGGAGCATCTTCGTGACCCCGAAGTGGCCAGTGCCTGGGGTCCCATGGTGGGCCTTGAGCACCTCCAAGCGCAACGCTTGGGGGACGACCACCTGCCATCTCACCTCCCCTGTTGCTGGCTCCTTCCACTGCCGTTGGAGGACGCCATCCTTCAAACCCAGCCCTGTCCACTGCGACCAGAGGCCCCGGGTGGCAGTAGAGTATCTTGCTACCTCTTCCCAGGGTGGTCTCCACTGGTCCTTCAGCCACTGCAGCACAGGACAGAGGTCTGGGTCAGCCTCCTGGTGCCTCCTCCACTCCGTCCTCTCCACTGGCACTAGCGTACAGCACTGCTCCGTACTTCCTGAGGACAGCTCGGCCTCCTTCTGTTCCCTCCGGTCGCAGTGTGCACAGCCCTCCTGGGCACAGGGTCGGCGGGACAGGGCGTCCGCATTAGCGTGCTTCTCCCCTGCCCGATGCTGGATGGAATAGTTAAACGCTTGTAGCTGTTCTATCCAGCGGGCAACCTGTCCCTCCGGCTCCCTGAAGGTCAGGAGCCACTGCAGGGCTGCTTGGTCCGTCCTCACTGTGAAGGGGAGCCCACAGAGGTAGTGACGGAAGTGGCGGACCGACTCGACCACTGCCAGCAGCTCCCGTCGCGTCACACAGTACCGGCGCTCGGTCTTGCTGAGCGACCGGCTGTAGTATGCAACTACCTGCTCACCGTCTGCCCCCGGCTGCGACAGGACAGCTCCGATTCCCTTGTCGCTCGCGTCAGTGTCCAGCAAGAAGGTGGAGTGGGGGTCTGGGGGTGCCAACACAGGGGACTGACACAGGGCCATTTTCAGGCTGTCGAATGCCTCCCGACGTTCCGGGGTCCACTCAAAGGGCTCACCCTTACGCAGGAGGCAGTGTAAGGGGGCAGCGATGGTGGCGAAGCCCTGCACAAACCTCCTATAGTAGGACGCTAGTCCAAGGAAGCCTCTCAGCTGGCGGAGGTTGATGGGGGTAGGCCAGTCTCTGACTGCTGCGACCTTGCAGGGCTCCGTACTGATACCGTCCTCTCCAACTCGATGACCCAAGAAGGTAACCTCCTTGCGCAAGAACTGGCACTTTTCAGGGTGTAGCTTCAGTCCTGCCTCAGTGACTCGTCGGAGCACTTCTCGCAGGGAGGCCAGGGCCGCCTGGAAGGTCTTACCATGGACCAGCAGGTCGTCCAAGTACACCAGGCACTCTGTAGGGGGCATGCCGACCAGCACTTTTTCCATGAGTCGCTCGAATGTTGCGGGGGCGTTGCAAAGTCCGAACGGCATCACGGTGAACTGCCAGAGCCCTCGGCCAGTGGAGAAGGCAGTCTTGGGTCGGGCAGCCGGGGACAGGGCCACCTGCCAGTAGCCACTCCTTAGGTCAAGGGAGGAGAACCACTTCGACCCGGCCACCAGGTCCAGGGACTCGTCGATGCGGGGGAGGGGGTAGGAGTCCTTCTCCGTGACATCATTCAGGCGTCTGTAGTCGACACAGAAGCGCCACTTGCCATCTTTCTTCGGAACCATGACCACCGGGGATGTCCAGGGACTGTCGGAGGGCTCAATGATTCCAGCCTCCCGCATCTCCTTCAGTGCCTCCTCTGTAGCCTCCTGGCGGGCCAGTGGTTGGCGGCGGGGCCGCAGCTTGATGGGCCGGGCCTCCCCTGTGTCGATGGAATGTTGGACCATGTGTGTCCGGCCGACGTCTTCAGGGTTGGTAGCGAAGCTATGGCGGTAGGTCAATAACAGCTCCCATAGCTGGGCCTGTTGCTCCGGGTGAAGCCCCTCACAATTCTGGCTCCAGACTGTGGTCACTGTGGCAACAGTGGGGTCCTCCATAGTACCTGGGGGGGGAGCAGACAAACTTGGGGCTGACGCGGTCGTCTTTGCTACTGATGGGGGCTTGGAAAAGGAGGGTCTCCGTCCCTGGCCGCTGGGGGCCCAGGGAAGGGCTGAGGTCCCCTGGGCTGGCATGGAGGGCTGTGGGAGTGGAAGTCCTCTCCGATGCTGGGCCCGTCGGAATGCTGCGTTGCCCCTGGGGGCAGGGGTCGGCGAGGGGGTCAGTACGCGCTGGCGTGGTGGGGTCCGGGAGAGGGCTGAGGTCCCCCGACCCAACGTGGAGTGGCGTGGGCCATGGCGGTGTAACAGTGGGTATGGCTGGCTCATTAGCTCCCCTCTCTTAGCAGTCTGGCCCTGACGAGCAAAGGGGTCCCGGTCACGGCCCAGCTGCCCCGGCGGGAAGGCTCGCCCCTCCGGATAGGCCAAGGCCAGGGCCGGGCCCCCTTGTAAGTGCAATGTCCCGGTTCGGAGGTCCAGTTGCCCGCCTGTGTAGCGCAGGAAGTCCAGACCCAGTATGCAGGGATCCTGGACAGCTGCTACCCAGACAGGGTGATGTACTGTCCGCCCAGCCACTTCTATGGCCAGGTTGCCCCTCCCTTTCATAGGCGTCAGCTCCCCAGTGACTGTGCGGAGTTGAACAGTTGTGGGTTCCAGCCGGACCCCCTCTGGGAGCACATCGGGACGGACCAGGGTCACCGTGGAGCCGGTGTCCACCAGGGCGGTACAGGGGACCCCCTCAATCTGGACAGGAACATGACAAAAGTCCCCTGCGGTGGTTCTCCCGACTACCACAGCTGGTCTGTGTGGATTGCTGTCAGTGGCTTCAGGAGAGTGGGGGGGCACCCTCTCCCCGCTTGGTGGTCGGGCCCCAGCTGTGTGTGGCGCAGGTGGACGGTGGTAAGTATGGGAGACAGGATGGGGGGCCCACGTTGTCCCACTTACGCGGGCCCCTTGGTGTTTTCCGACGGTGAGCGGTTGGGTGGGGCTGCAGCGGAGGGGCATCGCCGCTGTAGGTGCCCAGGTTTGCCACAGTTCCAGCACAGGCGCGTGTGGGGGGCCTGTGTGGATACGGTTCGGATCAGGGCGGCCAGGTCAGAGATCCAGGGAGGAGCAGCGTGGCTGTCTGCAGTCTCCTCCTCTTCTGCTTGGGCTTGACGTGCAGTGGGCCTGGGGCGGTCGGTCCATTCTCTCCCCTCTCGCTGGTTTCCCCCAGGGGCCCAGTCACGCTCACCCTCCTCGAGCACAGCCTCGACACGTTCTGCGTGGGCCAAGGCGAGCTCTAAGGAGGTTGGGGCAGCGAGCCGGACCTGCTGGCGCAGGGCATTAGGGGTCAGGCCACGGACAAAGGCCTCCATGGCCAAGTCCCCTTGCGTGGCTGGCGGGTAGTCGGGGTACCCCCGCCGGGCCAAGTACAGGACATCTGCTGCAAGCACACCCAACTTCTCTCCGGGGCCTCTGATCCGTGTGGCCAGGCGTTGGCGCAGGCCGACAGCAGGCTCTACTCTCCCAAAGCGGCGGTCCAGGGCCATGGCGATAACATCATAGCTGTCCAGCTCGTCTGGGCCCAGGTCTAGCAGCACCTGCAGTGCTTTCCCGTCCAGGGCTGCCGCTAGCTGGCCAGCTTTCTCTGTCGGGCTCCAGGCATTGTTGAGCGCAGCCATCTTGAATTTGGCCTGGTATGCCTCCCATGGCGATGTCCCGTCATAGCGGCCTGCTTTTACCGTACTTCGGCCAGTCCCCTGCATCCTGTCACTCACACTTGCTCTACTTCCACTTCCGTGGTCGGCACGGGGCCCATCTCGGGGCCTAGCTACCTGGATCCCCACAAAACAGTCACTTAATTGTGCCAACACACTTTCGTAGCTGTCACCATGAGCTACATCAATAAACCGGAGGTATGGTAAGGCATCACCGGTCAGGCTGGTGATAATGCCTACAGTTTTTTCCTTATCAGTCCATCCTTCTAATTTCGCCATTAATTCAAACTGTATTAAGAACAATCGCCAGTCGGCCTTACCATCATAAGTGGGTTTGTTGATGCAGGCCCCTTTGTTTTGATCCAGCAGCTCTGATGTTGCGCCTGCGCACGGTGATGACGTCACTTCTTCCTGGACAATTTTTTTTACATGGACGCTCAAGGCCCTGTGCTCTGCCCCACTTCCGCCCCACTGTGACGTTGCCTCCTGTTTGACGCGTCGTGATGCTTCAGCCGCAGCTCCGTCTTCGCTATCGACGCTGATGACACACTGATCTCCTGCGCTTGTGGCAGATCTCCCGATCACAGCCTCCGCCATCTTGGCCCTTCGTTCTGTTTCGCCCTGCAGGCTCCCGCCTTGTATTCGTTCCCCGCTGTTCCTGGTCCTACTGGCGCTTGTCTTTTGCACCCCTCTGACACTCAGCTCTGCTACAAGGTCCTCAAGCCTGCAACGCAGCTCGTCTCCTCCCAGTGGCGGTGAAACTGCCATCTCCGCCGGTTCCTGCTTCATTTTCCGAGGCAAGTGCGCCATAATCCCGCTTCTGTACACCAATGTAGCGTTTTCGTCAGGTTTATGAAGCAGGACTCACGGAGACAGTGTGGAACTCTCGGTCTCGAATTTTTATTTTAATAAACAGAGAATTCCTGTCAGGGGCCGGAATTCACGCCACTAAAACAACAAACCCTTCTTTTTCCTCTATTGCTATCTCTCTCTCTAGTCGCTGTCACTCTCTCTCACTCCCCGTCTCTCTCCCCGCTGTCACTCATCCACCACCTTATATAACCTCCCCTCATCTCCCGCCACTGTCCGGCTCAACCAATCGACCCATGGTCTGCAGTCCCCCTTTTCCCGCTGCCAACTAACGGCGTGACCCGTCCCCCTTACAATACACATAACATAAAAGATAGACAAGACAAACGGGACAGACAACAAGTCCTGCAACAATACAATTGTCCGGGTCGTTACAATATATATATAAATCTGTCTATTAAAACGTGTTAACTGTGAGCAGTTACCTTGGGATTACACACCAGGTTCAGACCCATTGATTGGACTAATGTATCCGCAGGCGACCTAAGACTGTCCTATATATAAATTGCATGGACAGATGCCTTGACCAGTCTGCACCCAGCTACCTCCAGACCCTCATCTCTCCCTACACCCCCACTCGACCTCTCCGCTCCGCCTGCACTAGAAGACTAGCTCTACCACCGCTACGCTCCCCTGCCTCCAAAGCCCGCTCCTTCTCCACCCTTGCTCCGCAGTGGTGGAATGACCTTCCTACAGATGTCAGGACTGCCCAGTCCCTGACCACATTCCGGCGCCTCCTTAAGACTCACCTCTTCAAAGAGCACCTGTAGAACTCCTCTGTTTGTATCCTGGGACACTATCACCCTTCATGTAAATGTGCTTTATTTTGCTCTTATCGGCCCCTATTTTACTGCATTTAATCCTGTACTTCAGAATACTGTAATCTGCCAAGTTTTTAACCTGTAGTACTTTGTATTTACTCACATCCTGATGTAACTATCACTATTACCTGCTGTATTATTGAATTGTGGTTTGTCAAACTTGTACTTTACTTGAACAAAAGTTATTGTATTGCTTGCTCTTATTGTATTACTTGTATTGTAACGCTTGAAATGTTTTTGCTTACGATTGTAAGTCGCCCTGGATAAGGGCGTCTGCTAAGAAATAAATAATAATAATAATAATGGACCTCCGGCACCGGCGTAGATTTAGCTAGGGATGGTAGGGACATGTCCCTACCAATGTCAAGGGACCGTTGAATTGTCCCTACAAATAATTTTGATAAATCTTAAACGTCTTTTGTCAAGTCATTTTATCTGCTCCACAAAGGGTTAACTCTCTCAAGCCCCCCGCCCCTCCCCCTCGTTAGTCCTCCCTCCTCCAAAAAAAACAAAACAAAAAAAAAACGCTAATTTGATTGACTTTGGCCCTTCCATACTGCATCACTGTAACACCAGCAGAGTGTGTTGTTTTCATTGAAGTGCGAAAGTGCACAAGGACTCGGGAGTGAAAGGTAAATCTCCGGGTTTAAAATAATAAAAAAAAATTCTAGTCATTCTTAAACGGTGTACATTGTGCCACAATTTTCACATTTATTTTAAAAAATAAGAATAAATATAATCAGTTTAATTCGATGTTTGTGTTTGTTGGTTAATGCGTTGTCATATTATTTCAATCCTCCTTCCTCCCTTTGTAACTAACTTACTCCTTGCTTGATATTTTTGTATCGTGTGTGTAAAAAGCGAACACGAACATATGTATTTGATTGAATGGACAGTGTGACTATCCAGGCGGCTAAATAAATGCACTATATTATATAGGCAGTAATAAAAAATATATAAAAAGTCAAATTAATGGTGGGGGGGGGGGGGGACGACGACAGATATACAAATAAATGTCAGTGCGGCGTGAGTAAAAAAAAGGTTGAGAACCGCTGGTTTAGGCTGGACTCTGGAAAGACGCTCATCTGAAGTTGCCGCTTGCCGGTCAGGCTGATGAGTGTGAGCCACTGACTGAATGAAAGCCAGGTGCCGCGGCTGAAGGTATTGTCAGCTCGTCAGCAACATAGTTTGAGAGAATAAAGCTACCTACCTACCTACCTATTACGTTAGCGACCCATTGCTAGCTGCTAACCCAACGTCCTTGGTGGCTAGCTAGCTTGTTTCACAGCTAAATCATTATGTGTGTGTGTGTGTGTGTGAGAGAGAGAGAGAGAGAGAGAGAGAGAGAGAGAGAGAGAGAGAGAGAGAGAGAGAGAGACTTTTGACTTTTAAGATCCTTTATTTAACATTCCAAATAAAATCCATTAAAACTCAATAAAGGTAAAACATAACAAAATTAAGAATTAGCAATATTAAAAAATCCTAAAATACATCATGTTCTCCTTAAAAATAGATTTTATCAAAATAAAAGGATCATAAAAAATCAATTAAAAAAACCACAGTGTTTTCTTTCTGTTAAAAACAGATTAAAGCCAAAATTAATAAAAACACTGTAAAAAAATAAAAAATAAAAT
Source organism: Acipenser ruthenus (assembly GCF_902713425.1). Lineage (NCBI taxonomy): Eukaryota > Metazoa > Chordata > Actinopteri > Acipenseriformes > Acipenseridae > Acipenser > Acipenser ruthenus. Next base: position 26,692,970 of record NC_081192.1, read on the forward strand.
TAAAACTAGAACAAAAACTGGAGCTCCCCCTCCTCACTCACAGCACACAAGGCGTCTCCCACACACCACCTCTCCTGGAAGTCCTCTGGGTTATTATTTAGTTTAAAAAATTCAAAATCCACTCTTATCCGGCTGACCACCAAAACCCTGAACTGCAACACAACATCAGTCAGCCCGGCGCCAGAGATACTGTTCTTTCTGGATTTTAAAATGGCCAAATTTGCCTGACCCATTATAAAATTAATTAAAACACACCTGTTTCTCTTTTTAAAACTGTAGGGAACCCCAAAGATAAAAAGCTCTTTTGTGAACTCCTCGCCTAGGCCCTGCAGGAGCTCCTGTAGGAGATGGAAGAGTGGTCCTAGCCTGACACACTCACTATGCATGTGAAACACTGTTTCCTCTGCAGAGCAGAAACAGCACTCTGAGCTAATGCTAGCATCAACTCTATGGAGAAACCTGCCGGTGGACACAATACAGTGCAGGATCCTCCACTGCAGGTCCCCCGCTCTCTTGGTGAGGGGCAGTTTATACAGAACCCTCCATACTGGCCTGCACCCCTCCTTTACCTCCAGACATGCCCTCCACCTTGAATCCACCAACCCCCTCAACTGGTGGGAATGTGATGCCTTCACACAAATTTGGTAGATCTTCTTACTCTCTGCTGTATGAAGAGTTAGATCTTTAACTGTGTCTAGGTTTAATAACATTCCCTCGTTTCCTACACCCTCCTCTCCTTCACCTACTGCTGGACACACTAGCAGCCCTGGAAAGATGAAGTCTTGTCTCTGCCCTGTGCCGCTGGACATCTCCTCTCTCACAGCCTCCCTGAGCTTGGGGGAAAGACAACTTCTCAGTTCACTGACCATTTTCTCTGCCAGTCTCTCAGAGTGCCAGCCCAGCCGCCCAGCCAGCTGTGTAGCAGTCAGCCAGCAGGAGAGCTCAAAGTTGATAAGATGTCTCAGCCTGGTCACTCCTGCCCTCACAAAGCTGGCACAGAGCGTCATTGACTGAAAGAAACGTACAGGGAAGAGCGGATTGAAAAATAGGGGCTCCTCCAACAGGACCCTGCCTGTCAGGGACCCCTCATCTCTCGCCACCCTCACTGCCCTCCAGGCATCTAAAGCACTCAAGTAAAAAGAAGAGAGATCTACTTTAGCTAGTCTGGCACTCTCAATTAAAAACAGGTGTTTGTCTATCCCCAGCCCCCCTACTCTGCTGAGGAAAAAACAAGCTAGCCTCTTCCAATGAGCCTCCTCCCCAGCGTACAGGAGCCTCTGAACCGCCTGCAGTCTGAAGGCTGCCACCCTGCTGGCAATGCAGACCAACCCCTGCCCCCCTTCATCAGTGGGGAGATACAGGACCGCTGGCCTCAGCCAATGTCTCCCGCTCCAGAAAAACTCCAGCAGTATTCTTTGGATCTCCTGCACCATGCCCCGGGGAGGGTCCAGACACACCAGCCTGTGCCACAGCATGGAGGCCACCAGATTATTAATCACCAGGACCCTTCCCCTAAAGGACAGCTGGGCCAGCAGTCCCCTCCATCTCTGCAGCCGCCCCCTCACCCTGTCCACTAGGCCCTCCCAATTTTTCTGCATATATATCTCCACTCCAAAAAACACCCCCAGCACTTTTATACCTGTCCTGTCCCATCTCAGCGCCTCAGGCAGGACAGGGGGGGTGCAATCATGCCAACTGCCTGACAGGAAGGTGTCACACTTTGCCCAGTTAACTCTTGCTGTAGAGGCTCCTTGGAATGTGTGCAGGCTCTGCTGTAGTGCCTTGATGTCTCCGTCACTGCACACAAACACGTTCACATCGTCTGCATAAGCGGACACCTTCACTGCGACAGAGGAGGGTGAGGAGGGCACTGCCCAGCCAACCAGCCGGCCCCTCAGCAGGTGCAGCAGGGGCTCTATGGCCAGTGAATAAAGCATTCCAGACAGGGAGCAGCCCTGCCTAATACCCCTGCACACTGGGAAGGGCTGACTCAGCCCATTGTTAATCTTTAAAATGCTAAAAACATTCCAATATAAAAGCTGGATATAAGAAATAAAAACAGGGCCAAACCCGAAGGCTTCCAGGGTTTTAAAAAGGTATGTGTGGTCGACCCTGTCAAACGCTTTCTCCTGATCTAAAGAAACCAGCCCAACATTCAAATCACATGTCTTAGCCATTGATAAAAAGTCTCGAATTAAAAACAAATTATCAAAAATGGAACGTCCCGGTATGCAGTAAGTTTGGTCCGTGTGTATTACAGCTCCTATACACATTTTTAGTCTATTGGCCAGACATTTTGAAATAATTTTAAAATCAGAACATAAAAGCGAAACAGGTCTCCAGTTTTTGAGTAAACACAGGTCTCCTTTCTTGGGCAGTAGTGTGATTACTGCCCGCCTGCAGCTGAGGGGCAGTTCTTTATCTCGGAGGCTCTCTCCCAGCACCTGCAAAAAGTCCTCACCAATCACAGTCCAGAAACTTTTAAAAAATTCAGTGGGCAGTCCATCAATGCCAGGAGCTTTTCCATTTGAAAGCTGTGTAACAGCAGTGGTCAGCTCCTGGTATGTTAGTGGCTTGTCTAATTGGTTCTGTTCTTCCTCGCTCAGGGTGGGCAAATCCTGGAGCAGCAGGTCTATATCCTTCTGCTCACAAGGCTCTTTGCTGTATAGTTCAGAATAGAATTTTACTGCCTCCCTGCTGATCTCCTCCCGGCTGTACAGCTCCCTGCCGCAAGGCGTCCGGACGCAGTGCATCTTCCAGCTGTCTGCTCTCCTCCTCTCCAAGCCAAAAAAGAAACTGGAGGGGGTGTCCATGTCTTTAAGCCCCATGAAGCGAGAGCGCACCAGCGCCCCCTTCACTCTTTCCTTCAGCAGGCTGCCCAGCATGTGTTTCTGCTCCCTCAGCGTTTGCAGGGTCTGCTCCTGGTGATCTGTGTCCAGGCTGCTCTCTAACTGGAGAATTTTCAACTCCAGCTCTCTCACTGCTGCGTTCAGTGACCCGGTTGAATTGAGTGTGTACTGCTGGCAAAAGATTTTAATCTGCGTTTTGCCAATGTCCCACCACTGCCTAATATTTTTATAATTTGTTTTTTCTTTTTTCCAAATGTTCCAAAAATCATTAAATTGTTTTACAAAAAGTGTGTCCTGTAATAGCTTTAAATTAAAATGCCAGTAGGAGGTGCTGTGAGAGTCAGTGGTGAGTATTACTGTAACTAACAGGCAGTGGTGGTCAGAGAGGCTACTGGGGATGATATTGGCTTTAATGAATTTATTCAAATGAGTGTGTGTTGTGTAGAAGCGGTCTAACCTGGCTCTATATATTTGTTGTGCGCGACAATGAGACCAGGTGTACTGTCTTGCATTGGGGTGCAGACACCTCCAGACATCAACCAGGCCACTGAACTGAAAAACTGCAGCTAATTCACTTGAGGATTGGGGATTGGGTTCCTCATTATTTCTATCCATTGTAAAATCAATAGTGCAGTTAAAATCTCCTCCCACCACCACCACATCATCATTATCAATATTTAAAAGAGCTTGCTTTAATTTATTAAAAATTAAAATGCGTTCCCTTCCTTTATTTGGTGCATAAATATTAATAAAAACAAATACAGTACCACCCAACCTTGCTCTCACTTTTAATAACCCCCCCTTTTCAATTTCTTCAATATCTAAAATTGTTGCTCCTAGGCTGGGCTTAAATAAAATTGCCACTCCTGCACTGGTGCTTGAGCCGTGGCTCAGCACACACGGCCCCCTCCACTCTGCCAGCCACGCCGCCTCATTCTCCCTGTCTGAGTGCGTCTCCTGCAGCAGAGCGACCCCCGCCCGCTTCTGCTCTAAAAACTCACACAGCTGCGCTCTTTTAAAAGACTGTCTGCAGCCATTCACGTTAAAAGAAATAAAAACGCACTTTTCCATAGCGGCTAAAAAAAATAAAACTGACAGAGTAAAACAAGCAACAATAAAAAAATTCTTAAAAGAAGTATCCATTTTTAAAATTATTGTTTGGCAACATTAGCGATCTTTTTCTTAATTATTTGAACATATTTTTTAAGACGGTACCTTTTTTGCTGGTCGAACTCCTCTAATGTTGCCTTTCGTGTGACGATGTGTGCTGAGTGGAGGAATAATCGCAGATCTGGGAAGAAGTTTTCAATTTCAACCCCCCTTTTCCCTTTTGTACTCTCCATAAACTGTTTAAATTCATCTAGGGTATAGATTTTTTTCCCCCTGTTAACGGGTTGGCTATCGGGGATGTCAGAGATAAGCGAGGAGTCAGAGAGCTCCCCCTCCATTTCCTCTGCTCCGTCCTCGCTGTCTGCTCCGCCGTCCACGGCTGCCAGCTCCCCCGCGCCGCTCTCCTCTCCTCCTCCCAGCACAGCCACAGCCGTCACCGCTGCCTCTGCCTCCGCTTGCTGGGGTTCAGAGAGAGAAGAGCGCTGCACCGCGCCGGGTTGTAAGCCCGTCGCCGTGCCGCTCCCCTCTCCCTCCATATCAGGAGGGACAGACCCCCCTGCCTGAGACTGCAGGCTCCCCTCCAGCACAGGCTCGGGGCTCTGCTCCGTCCCCCGCTCGCTGTTAGGCAGATCTGCAACTTCTTTGTTTTTTTGTTTTTTAAGTCTTTTTTTAGCTACCATCACAAAACCCTCATCATTTTCGGTAGTTTTATTTTGTGCCGGACCGTGGCTGAGTCTCTTCAGCCTCGGCTGTGGTGTGGGCGGCTTCATCCCGATCGGCGGCTCTCTGGTCTCTGCAGACTCCGGCTGGCGCTGCGATGGGGGAGCAGCCTCATCCTCCCGCTCACCCCCAACATCCCCAGCCTCCTCCCTGCCATCAGTACCCTGCTCCTGCCTTTCCTCATTTTTGTTTTTTCTCGGGCAGGCTCTCCTCTGGTGTCCCTGTTCCCCACAGTTAAAACACCGCATTGTATCCGAGCTGACAAACACTACGCAGCCCGTCCCTTCCACACTGAAGCTCCAAGCAACATCAATCACATCCCCCGGGTTATTCAGCAGCAAAAACGCCTGTCTCCGAAAAGACAGGACGTGCTTAACACTTGTATTTCTGCACCCTAATGGTATATTTTTAATTGGGGACACCAGTTTGCCATATCGGGCAAGTTCATTTGCCAAGGTCTCGTTTTTTAAAAACGGCGGCACATTAGACATGATTACCTTGGTAACAGGGGTTACTAAGGGGGATACTTGAATAAAATCTCCTTTCACTGAAAAACCTTCCTCCACTAGCTGATTGACCAGCGATACCTCTTTTAAAAACACGACAATCCTTTTATTCATCCGGGATGCCGATATTATATTGTCACACCCGACCACCTCTCCCACTGCCAGCAGGCACTCCTCCACCGACACGCCGGCATCGGGCAAGCAGCTGACCCCGTGTCGGCGGCTGAGAGCCCCCAGCCCTCCAGAGTGAGATTCCATAACGGGACCTACACACACACACACACACACACTACTCTATACACGGGAAAGTACAAACAAAGCAACGAAACAAAGATATATAAACGAACTAAACAATTAACAATTAAATATATAAATTTGCAAAAAATATAGTAGCGAAAACACTCTCCTACCGCACCAGCGTTCAAACGCTACCGCCTCTCCGCAAGCTCCTCCCACAATCCCACAATCCTCAGCGCGAGAGAGAGAGAGAGAGAGAGAGAGAGAGAGAGAGAGAGAGAGAGAGAGAGAGAGTGCGTGAGCATGTTTTGATATCGTCATTCAACTAACGTTAGCTAATCACTTCAATTTGGCTTTAGGTGACTAAAGCATAATAGCAACCAAAAAAATAAAGATGGACATAAGGAAGTTTTTTTTTACAAAAAGTCAAAGTGTAAGTAGGAAGATGTTATTAAAGTAATAAACACAATTGATAATGATTCTCATAGCAAATGAAAAAATAATTTACTAATGAAGTTAGCAGAGTCATACTTTCTCTCTAAACAGCATGCATCAATTTATCATTTTATCAGGCGAGTGAAGCAGTGCAGCCTGGTAAAAGCAGTACAGAGGCAGGTGGAGCAACAGGGTCGCAGGTGGGGTCTGTAATGGCTTAGTGATTATAACAGTGAAAGTGTTAGACTCAGTTTTGAGATATATTATTGTTTGAGGCACATTGTGATATAATAGTAGGCTAATGCTGTATAGTAATACTCAGCAAATAAAGTTAGCATAGCCATATATTTTCTCTCTATATGGCATGCATCAATTTATTATTTTATCAGGTGAATGAAGCAATGCACCCAGGTACGAGCAGCAGCACAGACACAGGAGTGGCAGGCAGAGCACGTGAGCGTGCATGTGCTCATGCTTGTAGCGCCAGGGGTATTGGTAGCTTACAGTAAGGCTGGGATAGGTTATAATTCAGGTTATTAGTAATTCTACAGCAGGGATGTCAAACCAGCTTCCAGGAGGGACACTTTATCATAGTGTTTTAAGTGTATACCAGCCAACTTCATGTCAATCAAACTGTCCTCGAATCATGTCCAGCATTCATTTCAAGCCACCAGAAGTTACCATTTAATAGCTGTCTACTAAAAAATTTCTTCCCCGGGGGGCATGCCCCCGAACCCCACTAGCGACCGTGACTCCGCCCCCCTACAAAATTGTGTCCCCACCAATGTTCAAACCAAACCTACGCCCTTGTATATATATATATATATATATATATATATATATATATATATATATATATATATATATATATATATATTTGTATGCCCCGGTAGCTAAAAGCTTAGTTACGGCTCTGGGCAAAACCAAAGCCCTTGGCCAGAATACAATATTTTTCTCTATGCATTCTTTTCTGTTGAGCACTCCTGACACCGTTGAAACGGTGAGTCTCAGGTCGCCTGCGGATACATAAGTCCAATCATTGCGTCTGAACCTGGTGTGTAATCCCAGGTAACTGCTCACTTTTAACACGATTTAAGACGTTAATTCACGTTTTAAGTAATACAGTGTCCCCTTCAGACATGTTAAAGGAGAGATTCGGAAATAACATTCAAACCTATGCGCGATTAAATACCTTCCTAACTCCTAACATCCAAAAAAAAAAGAAAAAAGAAAAAAATATCAATAATTAATATATATATATATATATATATATATATATATATATATATATATATATATATATATATATATATAATTGCATGCCCCGGTAGCTCCGATATGGAGTCTTGCATGCCCCGCTAGCTACGATATGGAGTCTTTCCATCAACCTCCGGTTGCTTCATTCCGGAGGTGCATGCAATATATATATATATATATATATATATATATATATATATATATATATATATATATATATATATATATATATATATATATATATGAGTCTCAGGTATATATATATACGGCTCTGGGCAAAACCAACGCCCTTGGCCAGTATACAATATTTTTCTCTATGCATTCTTTTCTGTTGAGCACTCCTGACACCGTTGAAACGGTGAGTCTCAGGTCGCCTGCGGATACATAAGTCCAATCATTGCGTCTGAACCTGGTGTGTAATTCCAAGGTAACTGCTCACTTTTAACACGATTTAAGACGTTAATCCACGTTTTAAGTAATACAGTGTCCCCTTCAAACATGTTAAAGGAGAGATTCGGAAATAACATTCAAACCTATGCGCGAGTAAATACCATCCTAACTCCTAACATCCAAAAAAAAAGAAAAAAGAAAAAAAATAACAATAAAAAAAAAAAATATATATATATATATATATATATATATATATATATATATATATATATATATATATATATATATATATATATATTTGCATACCCCGGTAGCTAAAAGCTTAGTTACGGCTCTGGGCAAAACCAACGCCCTTGGCCAGTATACAATATTTTTCTCTATGCATTCTTTTCTGTTGAGCACTCCTGACACCGTTGAAACGGTGAGTCTCAGGTCGCCTGCGGATACATAAGTCCAATCATTGCGTCTGAACCTGGTGTGCAATCCCAAGGTAACTGCTCACTTTTAACACGATTTAAGACGTTAATTCACGTTTTAAGTAATACAGTGTCCCCTTCAGACATGCTAAAGGAGAGATTCGGAAATAACATTCAAACCTATGCGCGAGTAAATACCATCCTAACTCCTAACATCCAAAAAAAAAAGAAAAAAGAAAAAAAATAACAATAATTAATATATATATATATATATATATATATATATATATATATATATATATATATATATATATATATATATATATATTTGCATGCCCCGGTAGCTAAAAGCTTAGTTACGGCTCTGGGCAAAAAAAACGCCCTTGGCCAGTATACTACTATGCATTCGTATCTAGGTGTATATGGTAGCTAGCGTTGTGTTGGAGCAGCAGGACAAGCTCGCCATCCCGCCCGCTGCTTTCCTGCTCACCAAAACACAACGCACCCAGGGGAGAGATACCATGGTAAATAGGTAACCTATTTACCATGGTATCCCTCCCCTGCGGCGGCTGCTCTTCATCTCCGGCTGCTCTTGATCTCCGTGAACGCACCCGCTGTCACATTGAAGCGCTTGAAAACACAGCACAACATTCCCTAATAACACTTGCAATGCATTATGACTTCAAAGGTATGACTTTAAGTCTATGACATTATTATTTATTGATTTTATTTTGTTTTATTTCTTTGATCACCAACTGCCACCACAACACACTCGTTTTTTTTTTATGCAGTACTCCTGACGAACTTCACCCATTGACCGCATCGTACCGGCTCTTAAGGTAGCTTGTGTTGGAGCAGCAGGACAAGCTCGCCATCCCGCCTGCTGCTTTCCTGCTCACCAAAACACAACGCACCCAGGGGAGAGATACCATGGTAAATAGGTAACCTATTTACCATGGTATCCCTCCCCTGCGGCGGCTGCTCTTCATCTCCGGCTGCTCTTGATCTCCGTGAACGCACCCGCTGTCACATTGAAGCGCTTGAAAACACAGCACAACATTCCCTAATAACACTTGCAATGCATTATGACTTCAAAGGTATGACTTTAAGTCTATGACATTATTATTTATTGATTTTATTTTGTTTTATTTCTTTGCTCACCAACTGCCACGACAACACACTCGTTATTTTTTTTTATGCAGTACTCCTGACGAACTTCACCCATTGACCGCATCGTACCGGCTCTTAAGGTAGCTTGTGTTGGAGCAGCAGGACAAGCTCGCCATCCCGCCCGCTGCTTTCCTGCTCACCAAAACACAACGCACCCAGGGGAGAGATACCATGGTAAATAGGTAACCTATTTACCATGGTATCCCTCCCCTGCGGCGGCTGCTCTTCATCTCCGGCTGCTCTTGATCTCCGTGAACGCACCCGCTGTCACACTGAAGCGCTTGAAAACACAGCACAACATTCCCTAATAACACTTGCAATGCATTATGACTTCAAAGGTATGACTTTAAGTCTATGACATTATTATTTATTGATTTTATTTTGTTTTATTTCTTTGATCACCAACTGCCACGACAACACACTCGTTTTTTTTTTATGCAGTACTCCTGACGAACTTCACCCATTGACCGCATCGTACCGGCTCTTAAGGTAGCTTGTGTTGGAGCAGCAGGACAAGCTCGCCATCCCGCCTGCTGCTTTCCTGCTCACCAAAACACAACGCACCCAGGGGAGAGATACCATGGTAAATAGGTAACCTATTTACCATGGTATCCCTCCCCTGCGGCGGCTGCTCTTCATCTCCGGCTGCTCTTGATCTCCGTGAACGCACCCGCTGTCACATTGAAGCGCTTGAAAACACAGCACAACATTCCCTAATAACACTTGCAATGCATTATGACTTCAAAGGTATGACTTTAAGTCTATGACATTATTATTTATTGATTTTATTTTGTTTTATTTCTTTGCTCACCAACTGCCACGACAACACACTCGTTATTTTTTTTTATGCAGTACTCCTGACGAACTTCACCCATTGACCGCATCGTACCGGCTCTTAAGGTAGCTTGTGTTGGAGCAGCAGGACAAGCTCGCCATCCCGCCCGCTGCTTTCCTGCTCACCAAAACACAACGCACCCAGGGGAGAGATACCATGGTAAATAGGTAACCTATTTACCATGGTATCCCTCCCCTGCGGCGGCTGCTCTTGATCTCCGGCTGCTCTTGATCTCCGTGAACGCACCCGCTGTCACACTGAAGCGCTTGAAAACACAGCACAACATTCCCTAATAACACTTGCAATGCATTATGACTTCAAAGGTATGACTTTAAGTCTATGACATTATTATTTATTGATTTTATTTTGTTTTATTTCTTTGATCACCAACTGCCACGACAACACACTCGTTTTTTTTTTATGCAGTACTCCTGACGAACTTCACCCATTGACCGCATCGTACCGGCTCTTAAGGTAGCTTGTGTTGGAGCAGCAGGACAAGCTCGCCATCCCGCCTGCTGCTTTCCTGCTCACCAAAACACAACGCACCCAGGGGAGAGATACCATGGTAAATAGGTAACCTATTTACCATGGTATCCCTCCCCTGCGGCGGCTGCTCTTCATCTCCGGCTGCTCTTGATCTCCGTGAACGCACCCGCTGTCACATTGAAGCGCTTGAAAACACAGCACAACATTCCCTAATAACACTTGCAATGCATTATGACTTCAAAGGTATGACTTTAAGTCTATGACATTATTATTTATTGATTTTATTTTGTTTTATTTCTTTGCTCACCAACTGCCACGACAACACACTCGTTTTTTTTTTTTTTTATGCAGTATTCCTGACGAACTTCACCCATTGACCGCATCGTACGGGCTCTTAAAGTAGCTTGTGTTGGAGCAGCAGGACAAGCTCGCCATCCCGCCCGCTGCTTTCCTGCTCACCAAAACACAACGCACCCAGGGGAGAGATACCATGGTAAATAGGTAACCTATTTACCATGGTATCCCTCCCCTGCGGCGGCTGCTCTTCATCTCCGGCTGCTCTTGATCTCCGTGAACGCACCCGCTGTCACATTGAAGCGCTTGAAAACACAGCACAACATTCCCTAATAACACTTGCAATGCATTATGACTTCAAAGGTATGACTTTAAGTCTATGACATTATTATTTATTGATTTTATTTTGTTTTATTTCTTTGCTTACCAACTGCCACGACAACACACTCGTTATTTTTTTTTATGCAGTACTCCTGACGAACTTCACCCATTGACCGCATCGTACCGGCTCTTAAGGTAGCTTGTGTTGGAGCAGCAGGACAAGCTCGCCATCCCGCCCGCTGCTTTCCTGCTCACCAAAACACAACGCACCCAGGGGAGAGATACCATGGTAAATAGGTAACCTATTTACCATGGTATCCCTCCCCTGCGGCGGCTGCTCTTGATCTCCGGCTGCTCTTGATCTCCGTGAACGCACCCGCTGTCACATTGAAGCGCTTGAAAACACAGCACAACATTCCCTAATAACACTTGCAATGCATTATGACTTCAAAGGTATGACTTTAAGTCTATGACATTATTATTTATTGATTTTATTTTGTTTTATTTCTTTGATCACCAACTGCCACGACAACACACTCGTTATTTTTTTTTATGCAGTACTCCTGACGAACTTCACCCATTGACCGCATCGTACCGGCTCTTAAGGTAGCTTGTGTTGGAGCAGCAGGACAAGATCGCCATCCCGCCCGCTGCTTTCCTGCTCACCAAAACACAACGCACCCAGGGGAGAGATACCATGGTAAATAGGTAACCTATTTACCATGGTATCCCTCCCCTGCGGCGGCTGCTCTTCATCTCCGGCTGCTCTTGATCTCCGTGAACGCACCCGCTGTCACATTGAAGCGCTTGAAAACACAGCACAACATTCCCTAATAACACTTGCAATGCATTATGACTTCAAAGGTATGACTTTAAGTCTATGACATTATTATTTATTGATTTTATTTTGTTTTATTTCTTTGCTTACCAACTGCCACGACAACACACTCGTTATTTTTTTTTATGCAGTACTCCTGACGAACTTCACCCATTGACCGCATCGTACCGGCTCTTAAGGTAGCTTGTGTTGGAGCAGCAGGACAAGCTCGCCATCCCGCCCGCTGCTTTCCTGCTCACCAAAACACAACGCACCCAGGGGAGAGATACCATGGTAAATAGGTAACCTATTTACCATGGTATCCCTCCCCTGCGGCGGCTGCTCTTCATCTCCGGCTGCTCTTGATCTCCGTGAACGCACCCGCTGTCACATTGAAGCGCTTGAAAACACAGCACAACATTCCCTAATAACACTTGCAATGCATTATGACTTCAAAGGTATGACTTTAAGTCTATGACATTATTATTTATTGATTTTATTTTGTTTTATTTCTTTGATCACCAACTGCCACGACAACACACTCGTGTTTTTTTTTATGCAGTACTCCTGACGAACTTCACCCATTGACCGCATCCTACCGGCTCTTAAGGTAGCTTGTGTTGGAGCAGCAGGACAAGCTCGCCATCCCGCCCGCTGCTTTCCTGCTCACCAAAACACAACGCACCCAGGGGAGAGATACCATGGTAAATAGGTAACCTATTTACCATGGTATCCCTCCCCTGCGGCGGCTGCTCTTCATCTCCGGCTGCTCTTGATCTCCGTGAACGCACCCGCTGTCACATTGAAGCGCTTGAAAACACAGCACAACATTCCCTAATAACACTTGCAATGCATTATGACTTCAAAGGTATGACTTTAAGTCTATGACATTATTATTTATTTATTTTATTTTGTTTTATTTCTTTGATCACCAACTGCCACGACAACACACTCGTTATTTTTTTTTATGCAGTACTCCTGACGAACTTCACCCATTGACCGCATCGTACCGGCTCTTAAGGTAGCTTGTGTTGGAGCAGCAGGACAAGATCGCCATCCCGCCCGCTGCTTTCCTGCTCACCAAAACACAACGCACCCAGGGGAGAGATACCATGGTAAATAGGTAACCTATTTACCATGGTATCCCTCCCCTGCGGCGGCTGCTCTTCATCTCCGGCTGCTCTTGATCTCCGTGAACGCACCCGCTGTCACATTGAAGCGCTTGAAAACACAGCACAACATTCCCTAATAACACTTGCAATGCATTATGACTTCAAAGGTATGACTTTAAGTCTATGACATTATTATTTATTGATTTTATTTTGTTTTATTTCTTTGCTCACCAACTGCCACGACAACACACTCGTTTTTTTTTTTTATGCAGTATTCCTGACGAACTTCACCCATTGACCGCATCGTACGGGCTCTTAAAGTAGCTTGTGTTGGAGCAGCAGGACAAGCTCGCCATCCCGCCCGCTGCTTTCCTGCTCACCAAAACACAACGCACCCAGGGGAGAGATACCATGGTAAATAGGTAACCTATTTACCATGGTATCCCTCCCCTGCGGCGGCTGCTCTTCATCTCCGGCTGCTCTTGATCTCCGTGAACGCACCCGCTGTCACATTGAAGCGCTTGAAAACACAGCACAACATTCCCTAATAACACTTGCAATGCATTATGACTTCAAAGGTATGACTTTAAGTCTATGACATTATTATTTATTGATTTTATTTTGTTTTATTTCTTTGCTTACCAACTGCCACGACAACACACTCTTTATTTTTTTTTATGCAGTACTCCTGACGAACTTCACCCATTGACCGCATCGTACCGGCTCTTAAGGTAGCTTGTGTTGGAGCAGCAGGACAAGCTCGCCATCCCGCCCGCTGCTTTCCTGCTCACCAAAACACAACGCACCCAGGGGAGAGATACCATGGTAAATAGGTAACCTATTTACCATGGTATCCCTCCCCTGCGGCGGCTGCTCTTCATCTCCGGCTGCTCTTGATCTCCGTGAACGCACCCGCTGTCACATTGAAGCGCTTGAAAACACAGCACAACATTCCCTAATAACACTTGCAATGCATTATGACTTCAAAGGTATGACTTTAAGTCTATGACATTATTATTTATTGATTTTATTTTGTTTTATTTCTTTGATCACCAACTGCCACCACAACACACTCGTTTTTTTTTTATGCAGTACTCCTGACGAACTTCACCCATTGACCGCATCGTACCGGCTCTTAAGGTAGCTTGTGTTGGAGCAGCAGGACAAGCTCGCCATCCCGCCTGCTGCTTTCCTGCTCACCAAAACACAACGCACCCAGGGGAGAGATACCATGGTAAATAGGTAACCTATTTACCATGGTATCCCTCCCCTGCGGCGGCTGCTCTTCATCTCCGGCTGCTCTTGATCTCCGTGAACGCACCCGCTGTCACATTGAAGCGCTTGAAAACACAGCACAACATTCCCTAATAACACTTGCAATGCATTATGACTTCAAAGATATGACTTTAAGTCTATGACATTATTATTTATTGATTTTATTTTGTTTTATTTCTTTGCTCACCAACTGCCACGACAACACACTCGTTTTTTTTTTATGCAGTACTCCTGACGAACTTCACCCATTGACCGCATCGTACCGGCTCTTAAGGTAGCTTGTGTTGGAGCAGCAGGACAAGATCGCCATCCCGCCCGCTGCTTTCCTGCTCACCAAAACACAACGCACCCAGGGGAGAGATACCATGGTAAATAGGTAACCTATTTACCATGGTATCCCTCCCCTGCGGCGGCTGCTCTTCATCTCCGGCTGCTCTTGATCTCCGTGAACGCACCCGCTGTCACATTGAAGCGCTTGAAAACACAGCACAACATTCCCTAATAACACTTGCAATGCATTATGACTTCAAAGGTATGACTTTAAGTCTATGACATTATTATTTATTGATTTTATTTTGTTTTATTTCTTTGATCACCAACTGCCACGACAACACACTCGTTTTTTTATGCAGTACACTCTTAGAAAAAAGGGTACAATATAGAACCCTAAAAGGTTCTATCTGCTGGTATAGATTTGGAACCATTTTGAAGTGCTATATGGAACCTTTTAAAATGGTTCTTTGGAAGAACCCTGCATTAGAGGTTTAATAAAGAACCACCATGGTTCTTATATTAATGGTATAATACAGAACCATATTGGTTCCTCTGAAGAACCTTCTATTGAGGTTTAAAATAGAACCATAAGAGTTACACTATTGAACCTTACAATTAACATTCTATGGAGGGTTGTTTGGTTCATCTGAGAAAAAACAAATATATACCGTTAAGAGCTCTTCACATCCTTTAGAATCCCCCAACCTCAGAAGTGTAAGTGCTTTGATAAATCACTCAATTCAGGATGCCAACAATTTATTTATTAAACATTTATATAACAATTTATTGTTTTTACAGGTTAAACCATTAGAGTAGTTTCAGGTTTAGTTATATACAGTTTTACACCGTTTTATTCAACCTGTGTGTTTTTAATAATTAAACCATATTATTTACACAGTGAAAAAAAGGGTCTCGCAGCAAACTGGAAAATAAATCTATGCATCCCACAGATTTTCCTGAAACTTACACAAAATACATTTTCAAGAACATGTAATAGACCTTGAAAAAGCTGAGATAAAATGTATATTGAAACTGATGAACGTGGGTTTCTTTTTTCTTATTCATTTTTTGGTGGCACAAATTAGAAGAGCTACAGTACAGTATTTAGATCAGAGCTTATTATGAGTTTATGATATCTATAAATTAAGACTGAATGTTTATTAGTTTTTTGAGATCAAAACTTCTATTAAAAACAATTTACATTTGTTATAAACAATTAATTTTCTAATCAGCCATTTACATTTAAAATAAATACTTTTTTTTATATGTACAATTACATTTTTATATCAAATATTCTGTTTTTGTAATCAAATTAAATAGTTGACACAATAAATTCATTTAATTTCAGATTAAATGTTAAAATGGCATTCCATCAGATCAATATAATTATTCCCCAAGTAAAAGTGCAGTTATTTGACTGTACATCTTTAACACTGGCAAAGGTACTTTGTCAGAGATACTCAGCTTCATGAAGTACCTTTCCATGAAAGTCAGACAATTTTTTAGAGCTTTAGGATACTCAATGCCCAAGGAAAAATAAAGAGAAAAAATACATTCAACAGCAAGGGTGATATCCATTCCTGGATAATCACTGAGTATCTCAATTCCATCAACACAAACAGAGATGTCATCTGCTGCCAATGGGCTTGTTGTTCCCTTGAAAATGATAGTTGGCGTAGGTGATGGTGGTACCTGTATAGATTTTAAAATAATAATTAATAACTTTATTCAACAATAAATTATGTGAAATTGTACTTCAGCAGCATCTCACCATACCTACAAGCAGTGGCGGCTCGTGTGGTGGGGCTGCGGCTACTTTAAAGGGATTTCGTAATATTCCTCCCTTTAAAAACATTTTAACTGTCGGATCTCACTTAAAACAGCGAGGAACGTCTTAAACTCCTGTTAATTGCCTACAAGTCTCCCTCATAATTCATTAAGTACACATTTATGGCAAGCCAAATTAAGAGATACCTTTAAATATTTAACAGATATCTTTAAATATTTCAAAATATCCTTAAATCAGTTGAATATATCTTAAAATATTTTGAAATAATTAGAGATATCTTAACATATTTTAAGATATCTCAAAATGGTTTACAGATATCAGGAATTAATTTGGAGATATCTCAAACTCATTTTGAGATATCTCTAAATGATAATTTGACTTTGTATTTAACATTGAAAACATCAATTCAGTTAAGCTACATTTAAAAAGTAGAGCTCAATTAACTTACTTGGTCAACAACAAACAGATTTTCCCTCTCTCGAAACAAAGCTGGCAACAGCAACAATGCAGCATTCATTCTCAGTCCTACAAATAGGGTATCAGATCATATACAAAGTACAAAGCAAACGGAAGAATGTTGAGCAACCCTGGTCTGAGAGGTACAGGATCTTTGGCTTTGCATTCCACCAGTGCTCTCAGTTACATTCATGAATTCATTATTTGCTAAACTGCACAGATAAAGAATAGTTTAAATGATTTAAAGGTACCTAAAAAAAACACACACACGACTGTAGCTCTCCAGGACCAGGACTGACCACCACTGATACAAACGTTATTGTGGATTGGAGCAAAAAAATGTTAAGAACAGTATCAACAAAGTTTCTAAAAATCTGTTCATGCAGGTTTTTCGCATTGGTTTTTATGCCCCTGTGAGAGTTAAATACCAGCTATCTTCCCCATGAAATATTATGCTCCAAGTGTATGAAATGAAGTTGCATCATTTTCTGTTTAATAGTTATTTATAGATCCTATTCTGAGATAGGTCAAAACAATTTGATGTACAATAAATATTTCTTATACATTACCATTTCCCTGTGTCTTATCTGAAGCATCTTCAATGTAGGACATCACAGTAGTTAGAAGATGCCCACTAGAAAGTCTGAAAATAGCATCTACCATTCTGGATAGGCCACTCATTAGGTTCCGTTCCAAGTTTACTCCAAAACGTAGTTCTACTTCGTGCAACAGCTAAAATACAGATGCTAAAGTTATTATTATATTTATTTATTTATCATATGCCTTTATCCAAGGCGATATACACAGCTGTAAAAAAGAGTTGAATACTTACAAATAATGTAGTAGTTAAAAAAATCAATAAATAAAACAAAATCAAACTAAACTGAATGCGAGCAGAAAGAAGTTGCATGGGAAAAACCAGGAGCAGTGGAGTTTTGTAAAAGCTGGAGCAGGTGGATTGCTGATGCAGAAAGGTCACCTAGGAGGACTAATTAAAGTGATTATACATGCTTATAACTAAAAATATTAATTTCTCATCAATCACCATAGTAGAATAAAAACTAGTACCTACCAGTTTAGGATGCTTTAGGAATGGAAACAGACCAAGGACTTCTTCAGTGGACTTCTTCTCCATCATTCTTTCCCGAGTGTGTACAGTTCTATTCATGCTGTCACATATGGCTTCAATGTTCGGCCTCAATTTCGTTATTTCTTTTCTTATGGAGTCCAAGTGTTTGGCAATACTATGCTCGTCTTCTCCTGGGAACTCCTCACTTTGCATCTGCAATATGTATCATAACGTTAAGTAATTCAATACTTATGATCAGGCATTTACTGCATGTATTCTCTGTGCTTTTCTTTACTCTGGAAAAATGCTAAAGATCAAGTACTCTCCATGAAAGCCAATTAGCTAATAAACTACACAATCGCATGTATGTACATATATAAAGTATGTAATTCTATTTCAATCTATTTCTGTCAATGCAGATCCAAGAGTTAGGCTTACAGATTCTCTTCTCTTTTTCATGAGCGGTTGCTGTTGCTCTGGTGCACGCTTCCTTCCTCGACCCACAGCACCAAACTTTTTTTTCATGTCTTCTACAGTCTCCACTGAAATAAGTGTCTTTCTCTCTTTTTTGAATTTATTTCTCAGTATTTCAAGTAGAGTAGCCTGAAACAATGATAGAAAGTTAAACCTATGTCCATTATCTGGCTATAAAAAATACATATCAACTAGTAAAAATATATTTAACGCTGCATAATTTTGACAAATTAATGTTTATTCGACTATTTCTTTTATGAATATAACTACCAAATGTATACTCACATATCCAGTTTGGCTGTCATCCCTTAGAAATCTGTACTTACAGCACAAAGTACTTAGCACAGTACTGTACATTATGTGGTCTGGATACCTAAATATACAGATTAGAAAATAATATAGGCATATGAATTGTAAGTGAATTATAAGAAAAATATATATTTGAGAAATAATGTCATGAAATACAGTTGCATTTTACAATTGCTTTAATTTACAAAAAAAACATGCTGAAAAGCATTATCAAAATGAATTTAATAAAACTTTTTCTCTTGAATAAAATATTGCTGTTATGATAGATTTAAAAAAAAAAATAGTAATCATTTTAAAAATGAATATGCTATTTTATGTTATGTAATTATTCTAAAATTGGTTGCCTATGTATCTAAAACAAACACCGAAATCTCAGTTCTTACAGCGTATATTTGCTGAGGTCATCAAACAGAGTCTGTATTAGAGCTGCACGAAGGGCAGATTTGTCTTTTGATTTGAAACCAATGTCCTTTCTATCAAGGGCCATCTGTACAACTGGAGGAAATATAGGCAATGTATAACATGCGGTCCAAACATGAACACTTGTTGAGGTTTGTGGCACTTCTCTGCATTCTACTGGTAGCACCTTCTCTGAAACAATATGCTCATTTGCTTTTGTTCTATGAAAATACAAAAAACAACAAAAAAAACAATATTTCATCATTTTAATCACCTGAAAATATCTAAAGACTTGATATTTAAACAGAGCCTTATAATATAACAGCCATATTAATTTTCTACACAGAAGTTTAAAACCATACATTCCCAGTCCTCATTTTCAGGAATTAAACTAGTGAAAATACCTCTCTCTCTCTCTCTCTCTCTCTCTCTCTCTCTCTCTCTCTCTCTCTCTCTCTCTCTCTCTCTCTCTCTCTCTCTCTCTCTCTCTCTGTGTGTTTCCATAAAGAAATGTACTCCCATAATATACATCTTTCTTACAATACAACATTACAATACAAAAAGCGTACTGGTAGTAGTAATTTATACTTTTCAAAGTGATTCCTGTATAGTATGTGGTATTTAAATGTAAATACTAAAACACAACAATAGACTAACATAATGTATAATATATTTGTCATTACATACCTTTTAAGGTTCTCGAGAGCCTTTAAAAATTTGACTTGGTCCTTCATAGTTCGGAAGATCTTTCCAATCATATGTTCTGTCAGACCTAAAAGAGTCTCACCATCTATTTCTTCACCTAATGAACAAAAAAACATAAAATTAATCAGAAAAATAAGCACCAATGTTAACCTGCCATTGTAATTAATATCACAGTTTTAAATGCAAGCAGTACCTTATACACAGTATGATGAGGTGCAATATATAAACATCCATCACTGTCTTCATAAGCATCTAGTGCATGGTAGTCAACTTCATTGCCAGGTGTTAATGTACACCACTCATGCAAAGCCTCTATTTTGAAGGCATGAAGGTGAGAATTAAATTCCAGAGCAAAATACAGTTTCCCACACAAAATCCATGTACACCTAAACTGAATGATATGCAAGATTTTGAAAAAAATGGGTAAATCCTCATGGACTACATCGACAATGAAGTAATCCTTGACTTCGTATTTCACGTGATCCACAGTTAGTTTCTTTACTTTCAGTATGGTTTCATCAGCTTCAAGTTCACTGGCTTGAATATTGCATTTTTCAAGAATAATGTCTTTCAAAGATGTAGATGATAGCTGAACAACACAAGACCCTTCTTGCTCATATGACTGATGCAAAGCATCTGCACAACAAAAATCCCAACACTGTCTTTGTTGATGTCTTTTTGCTAAAGTAAAGCAGATGTTCCGGAAGTTCCACACATTTCTTGCAAGCCGCTTAAAGTACTGGTGCTTTCCTTCAAAACGTAAGCACCAAAGTGATCAAAGTGGTCCAAATTCAGCTAGCAATCTGGGGTAGTGTACCAAGTAATGCAATTTTGGTATAAAATTACCAGGATACAGTCTATTAAATTCGCTGAGAAATTCTCCAATTAAAATCTGCAAATGTGAAAGTGACGACTTTTTCACAACAGGAGACATTACAAAGTCTACTATTTCACGCACCGGCGTAGATTTAGCTAGGGACGGTAGGGACATGTCCCTACCAATGTCAAGGGACCGTTGAATTGTCCCTACCAATAATTTTGATAAATCTTAAACGTCTTTTGTCAAGTCATTTTATCTGCTCCACAAAGGGTTAACTCTCTCAAGCCCCCCGCCCCTCCCCCTCGTTAGTCCTCCCTCCTCCAAAAAAAACAAAACAAAAAAAAACGCTAATTTGATTGGCTTTGGCCCTTCCATACTGCATCACTGTAACACGGACTCAGTGCGTGGCTGACGTCAGGGACCAGCAGAGTGTGTTGTTTTCATTGAAGTGCGAAAGTGCACAAGGACTCGGGAGTGAAAGGTAAATCTCCGGGTTTAAAATAAAAAAAAAAAATTCTAGTCATTCTTAAACGGTGTACATTGTGCCATAATTTTCACATTTATTTTAAAAAATAAGAATAAATATAATCAGTTTAATTCGATGTTTGTGTTTGTTGGTTAATGCGTTGTCATATTATTTCAATCCTCCTTCCTCCCTTTGTAACTAACTTACTCCTTGCTTGATATTTTTGTATCGTGTGTGTAAAAAGCGAACACGAACATATGTATTTGATTGAATGGACAGTGTGACTATCCAGGCGGCTAAATAAATGCACTATATTATATAGGCAGTAATAAAAAATATATAAAAAGTCAAATTAATGGTGGGGGGGGGGGGTACAACGACAGATATACAAATAAATTTCAGTGTGGCGTGAGTAAAAAAAAAGGTTGAGAACCGCTGGTTTAGGCTGGACTCTGGAAAGACGCTCATCTGAAGTTGCCGCTTGCCGGTCAGGCTGATATGAGTGTGAGCCACTGACTGAATGAAAGCCAGGTGCCGCGGCTGAAGGTATTGTCAGCTCGTCAGCAACATAGTTTGAGAGAATAAAGCTACCTACCTACCTACCTATTACGTTAGCGACCCATTGCTAGCTGCTAACCCAACGTCCTTGGTGGCTAGCTAGCTTGTTTCACAGCTAAATCATTATGTATGTGTGTGTGTGTGTGTGTGTGTGTGTGAGAGAGAGAGAGAGAGAGAGAGAGAGAGAGAGAGAGAGAGAGAGAGAGAGAGAGAGAGAGAGAGAGAGAGAGAGAGAGAGAGAGAGAGAGAGAGAGAGAGAGAGTGTGCGTGAGCATGTTTTGATATCGTCATTCAACTATTAGCTAATCACTTCAATTTGGCTTTAGGTGACTAAAGCATAATAGCAACCAAAAAAATAAAGATGGACATAAGGAAGTTTTTTTTACAAAAAGTCAAAGTGTAAGTAGGAAGATGTTATTAAAGTAATAAACACAATTGATAATGATTCTCATAGCAAATGAAAAAATAATTTACTAATGAAGTTAACAGAGTCATACTTTCTCTCTAAACAGCATGCATCAATTTATCATTTTATCAGGCGAGTGAAGCAGTGCAGCCTGGTAAAAGCAGTACAGAGGCAGGTGGAGCAACAGGGTCGCAGGTGGGGTCTGTAATGGCTTAGTGATTATAACAGTGAAAGTGTTAGACTCAGTTTTGAGATATATTATTGTTTGAGGCACATTGTGATATAATAGTAGGCTAATGCTGTATAGTAATACTCAGCAAATAAAGTTAGCATAGCCATATATTTTCTCTCTATATGGCATGCATCAATTTATTATTTTATCAGGTGAATGAAGCAATGCACCCAGGTACGAGCAGCAGCACAGACACAGGAGTGGCAGGCAGAGCACGTGAGCGTGCATGTGCTCATGCTTGTAGCGCCAGGGGTATTGGTAGCTTACAGTAAGGCTGGGATAGGTTATAATTCAGGTTATTAGTAATTCTACAGCAGGGATGTCAAACCAGCTTCCAGGAGGGACACTTTATCATAGTGTTTTAAGTGTATACCAGCCAACTTCATGTCAATCAAACTGTCCTCGATTCATGTCCAGCATTCATTTCAAGCCACCAGAAGTTACCATTTAATAGCTGTCTACTAAAAAATTTCTTCCCGGGGGGGCATGCCCCCGAACCCCACTAGCGACCGTGACTCCGCCCCCCTACAAAATTGTGTCCCCACCAATGTTCAAACCAAACCTACGCCCTTGACCTCCGGAATGAAGCAACCGGAGGTGGATGGAAAGACTCAATATTGCAGCTACCGGGGCATGCAAGACTCCATATCGTAGATACCGGGCATGCAATTATATATATATATATATATAATTTTTTTTTTTTTTTGGATGTTTGGAGTTTTACTCGCGCATAGTTTTGTATGTTATTTCCGAATTTCTCCTTAGACATGTCTGAAGGGGACACTGTATTACTTAAAACGTGAATTAACGTATTAAAACGTGTTAACTGTGAGCAGTTACCTTGGGATTACACACCAGGTTCAGCCGCATTGATTGGACTAATGTATCCGCAGGCGACCTAAGACTCACCGTTTCCACGGTGTCAGTAGTGCTCAACAGAAAATAATGCATACAGAAAAATATTGTATACTGGCCATGGGCTTTGGTTAGCATACAGTGTCCCCTTCAGACACTAAACAGTGGCCTACAGTTTTATGTTTGTCTGAAAAAAACAACTACAATTGGTATTTTTAATAATCATTAACATGTTCATTATTTCAATATACAAACATGCAGTATTTTGCAATTATTTAAATCCAATCTTCTCCACTGCAGTTAAACTATGGTTGTTTTTCCTATGCACTTGACAGTGGTGGTGGGTGTTTTTGCCAAAAACTGCTTTAAGTGTGTGATGCAGTCTTGTAAGATTTATTGACATTATGTTGATAATCAGAACAACAGGGTTCACCAACCTCGACTAGGTCAGGGTTAACACAGTTGAGCTCAGATGAAACAGCCCATTTGCAATGTACAGTACTGGGTGGCTATTGGTCATTCAGCAGTGTGATGCAAATACCTGCAGTTACCAGAAAGCGCTGACCTGAGCACACTTGCTCATTTATTATTATTATTATTATTTATTTCTTAGCAGACGCCCTTATCCAGGGCGACTTACAATTGTTACAAGATATCACATTATACATTATTTCACATTATACAGATATCACATTATTTTTACATACAATTACCCATTTATACAGTTGGGTTTTTACTGGAGCAATCTAGGTAAAGTACCTTGCTCAAGGGTACAACAGCAGTGTCCCCCCACTGGGGATTGAACCCACAACCCTCCGGTCACACTAAATGTATATATACATAACTTCACGTCTGTCCCCAGGCAGGACGATTGAGATATTCTAGTTTTCTCCCTGGGATGCTCGTACTTAAATATTTAATATAAATGGACTTTAGTTGGTATATAGGGGGCTGGTGTCTATAGAGTTAACACAAACTGTTTTACAATTTCTGAAAATGAAATTAAGAAGTTGTGAGCGATGGGGATATAAATAGGCCCAATTAATCCCACACCTGCCGCACACCTTCTGTGAATGATGCAATTGTCAGCAAATGATTTACTGACCATCCCAATATAATTTAGGAGCAAAAGAAACATCTGTAATTGGCGTAATTACAGGGATTAATTATAGCATTGTTTCTTTACCGAATATCTCAATCGTCCTGCCTGGGGACAGACGTGAAGTTATGTATATATACATTTAGTGTGCCCAATTATTTTACCCCCGATTTTCTCCCCAATTTGGAATGTCCAATTATTTTTTCTCCTCATCGCAGCAATTCCTTACACAGCTCAGGAGATCCAAAGGTTCAGTGGGCGTCCTCCGATCCCACAACCAAACTATTATCCTCTTTTACACCCAGGAACTCGAGAGCGGATGTCAGCGAGCTACTGACCTCTGGAGGACAAAGGCCAGCCCTGCAGGTGTCCGCTTTTGAGCTCACAGGGCGCCTGGCCAGCAGGGTTCACTGTAGCGCAATGAGGAGAAACAGTCCCTTTTGTTTTTGCTTCCCTAACCCACGGGAGTGCCAGAGCCAATGTTACGCTCCCTTTGGAATTCACAGCGAAGACCGACAACTTTGCACAGCCAGGACGCGAACCTGTGCTGTATGACCACACAACCACGCTTTTACCAGGTGAGCCACTCGAGGACCCCCTGATAGTGTTTTTGAGGTTAAGATTCATTTAAAAGTTATAACTAGCTCTTTATTTTATATATATATATATATATATATATATATATATTGCACCAGGATGAGTGAACAAAAGGAAAAGTGAAACGAAGAAACTGTAAAAAATGACGACTGGACACCAACCACTAAAAGCTGGTAATTTTAAACTTTAAAGAGATAGTTTATACCCTCTAAGCGGGCAATTTCTAATCTCTTTATTCATGCCACTGTCTGGTGCTCCAAGGGAGACTACAGTTGGATTTTTATACCAGCTCTGTTATCCCCAGCTGGGGATGAAATCCATTGCGAAGGGGATGAAGTGGAGGTGGCTGTACACACACACACACAATTTGTTACAAACTGTTTATCCAATTGACAGGAAACTTAGCATCAACATTATAGAGTATACATTAATGATAATATACAAGATTGTGAATGTCACACAGTTTTACATACATCTGGATAATCCCTCATCAGACTGTGATTAAACATTTCATTGCTAATTCTTATTCTATCCTGTACATACTGTTGATATGTCATGTTCATCGTTTAGAGTTTACGTGGCAGGAGATGTATATGTATACATAAGCATAGGCAAATTGTAAGCATGGCAAATTCTTTGTTGAGATTTAGTAATGTCTTTCTCAAAGAGACCCAAGTGTAAATGTTTGTCGTAATCACCATGGATAATAGCATTTACATAATGTCCCGTGACAAGAAATTACATCTAAAATACAAATGTATTTTTTTCAGATTTGTAAAAAAAGACCTGCTTCTCCTGGTGTTGTATCCTTGCTGGACGGAGATGGTGAAGATGCTGGAGGCGGCCAAGCCAGCACAGTATGGGGTAGATTTGACAAGGGACAAGAAAAGGTAATTAGAATTACAACGTGATGTTTAGGAACCCGCATTAGAGAGACAGATAGATTCAAATTATTATTTTTCTCTGTCCCCTTACATTTGTATGCTGTTTGAAATCATATTTTTGTAATAATCTGTTTTCAGGATATGCCATAGACCTAGGTTAGATGAGCCAAAATGTCTTTATATCAGTAGTAACTGTGTATAGCCAGGTATACAATCGGAAACTTAATTCACTTTTGAGTTATTGTCTATGTTTGGTACACAGCTTATCTTCCTGATTTTATTTTTATTTTTTTTAACTTAGGTTCCATTACCAGTGCTGTCCCATAAAAATGAACCATTTTCCTGCCACATTGTTTCACCCTCTGGACATATCAATGATTCAGATCTTTTACACATATCCATCTTATATGGATGTTTTCTGTTTTGTTTATAAAAAATGTGTAAATGTGTAAAGGACTAGGGGTTGTGGTGTTTGTCTGAAGTAAGAGAGTGGTGGTGTAACATCAAATCATTTGCAGCACGAATAAGTCACAGTCACTGGCCATGTCATGCACACTTATTTCTAACTCATTGGTTGATCGAAAATAAGTTTAACATGCAATGGAGTAGTTCATTGGTTTTATACGCTCCCTTTAAAGATGTAATAAACAATCTCATCCAGTGGGATCTCTTTTCAGAGTGTGCAGTAGCAGAAGGGGATTGTGGGAATGTGTGGAGCTAAGGAAGGTAGAAGGAGATGCGCAGTAGAAACCCTGGGATATGTTTACACAATGAACTAATTTGTGAATGAATATCGTTGGTGTTAATTAAAGTTAATAAGACAAAATATTTTAGTGTAAAATTATACTTGATGGTGGGGTACTGCCTTTTTTAATTTTTACAGAGATGTCATTTTTTAAATCTTATTGCTATCTTACCAGAAGGCCACCTCCCCTCCAGACATTCCGATCAGAGAAAAGAGACAATTCGAAGCCAACCCAAAGAGACGTCCAAGACCTTGTCTGGGCTGCCTATCTGTAATATCAGCTAAAAAGGAGGCTCCTGTAACAGTAAGTTATCTTTCCTGTAGCCATTCCCTAGACTGCAGTGTTATGTGGCACTTCATTACCAAATCAATCAGAAAACATGTCACCTTCAGTTAGTCCATTTTTTTAATTTGTTTTTTAAAAATCAATTAAAAGATATTTAAACTTGTCAGTTTTTGTTTACATTGCATTATTTTGGAACTCTTAATACAATTATTGATAATAGAAACAACTTTGCAAATGCCATTACTATTTTTCAGATTCCTAGGATGAAACCGGACAGCGTGTGTTTGTCTTCGCCCTCCAGAGTCAGCCCTGGGGTGGTAGCGGTGAGCTGAGCATAATAAAATAATTGGCCATTCCAAATTGGGGAGAAAATAATAAAAAATAATTGGCAACGACTAAATTTATAAAAAAAAAAAAAAAAAGTGAAATGCTTCAGTTTTTACAAGCTTGATTAATATGCCCCTATTTACCAGATAGAGGGGTCTACTATTCAATGGTTCTATAGAATGTTGACACACGCTGATGAAAAAATAGCACCATCTAGATTTCTTCCTTATCAAGCAACTAAATCAGACACCATATATCTTGTGATCGTAGCAGATTTTGCCCATTTTGAGGATAAGTGATACCAAACATTAAACAAACTACATGGGAAGTTTTATTAAAAGGATTCTCACCTTTCCCCAGCATACAGCTGATCCTGTCCTAATGTGAAGGTGGATCCAACAAGTGACGTCGTGATCCTGCCAGTCGAAGTGCAGAAAAATCACAGTCAAATGCATGTTGGCCTGATAACCAAATATTGTTCTTTTTTTTTTTTTTTTTTTTAATCCTGCGCTAGTAAATCATGTATCTGTGTCAGGATAGCATATACAGCATGCTCATGCCTAAGTAAACAAACATTTTAAGAACATAAGAAAGTTTACAAACGAGAGGAGGCCATTCGGCCCATCTTGCTCTTTTGGTTGTTAGTAGCTTATTGATCCCAGAATCTCATCAAGCAGCTTCTTGAAGGATCCCAGGGTGTCGGCTTCAACAACATTACTGGGGAGCGGGTTCCAGACCCTCACAATTCTCTGTGTAGAAAAGTGCCTCCTATTTTCTGTTCTGAATGCCCCTTTATCTAATCTCCATTTGTGACTCCTGGTCCTTGTCGAAAAAGTCCCCTGGGTCGACATTGTCAATACCTTTTAGCATTTTGAATGCTTGAATCAGATCACCGCGTAGTCTTCTTTGTTCGAGACTGAATAGATTCAATTCTTTTAGCCTGTCTGCATACGACATGCCTTTTAAACCCGGGATAATTCTGGTCGCTCTTCTTTGCACTCTTTCTTGAGCAGCAATATCCTTTTTGTAACGAGGTGACCAGAACTGAACACAATATTCTAGATGAGGTCTTACTAATGCATTGTAAAGTTTTAACATTACTTCCCTTGATTTAAATTCAACACTTATCACAATATATCCGAGCATCTTGTTGGCCTTTTTTTATAGCTTCCCCACATTGTCTAGATGAAGACATTTTAATAAAGAACAAAAATAAAAATCACTTTGTTCTTGAGTTTATTTTGGTATCTTTTGAAATTGGTATTCTTCTTGTGTGTGTTTGTGTATATGCATGTGTGTGAAGGGGTTGGTGGGAGGGTGTTCATTTTAATGGATTTATGTCTTTTTAAGACAGAATGCTTTTGACAGCTGTTTTGTTGTGTTCACAAAGCTTTAACACTTGAATAAGTCCTTGAGAATTTCATGCAATCTTTTAAAGGTTTTCTGACCTGTAAATTAGTCCTACAACCACACAATGTCAGTGGAGTACACCTAATATGTGTAATTAACAATAATTAAACATTACCAATTTTGACATGATGAATTAACACACAGAAAGGGCTAATGACTAATCAAGCTTTAAATCCAATTTCTTAAAGGCTTAAAAAAATTAGAGTGGTTATCTTCTTTCTTGGATTTGGGATTTCTATTATAATATTTTTATTTAAGTATTTCTTCAAGATATAGGCAGTGCCATTTACAGTGTGGCCCTGAATCTTGGATTACTAGCCTCCTTGAGGATCTTTAAAATACATATTCCTGCTCGAGCAATATTTTAAAAAAATATATCTCTGGTTGCAATTTGGTTTTTAACATCAGGGAAATGATTCATCTATATGCTAAGGGTTGCAACTTTAAGATCTCTTTTTTCAGTAATTTCAAATGTCTGTCTACTAAAGCCTTTCTATAATGTTCTAAAGATAAATGGCAGATTATGAAAAATATATTGTCGTCACAGTGCATGACTGCAAATGGGTACTGATGTACATTTTGTAATCTGGCACAGTCATGTTTTTTTTCTTTTTCTAAAACCAAAAGCCTTGATTGCCTCAATTTCTATAGCTATAATTACTCATTAGCCAATAGTTAATGTGTTAATAACTTATTTATTCTTTAGATCAGTTTATGGGGAATTTGTATTTGGTCATGTGGACATCTGGAGGTTATAGGACGGACTGACTTATCATTATATATATATATATATATATATATATATATATATATATATATATATATATATATATATATATATACACACACAGTGACACTCAAAAGTATTCACCCCCCTTGGACTTTTCCACATTTTATTGTGTTACAAATGGAATCAAAATGGATTTAATTAGGAGTTTTTGCTACTGATCAACACAAAAAGTGAAAAGTGAAAAATAAAATCTACAAATTGTTCTAAATTAATTACAAATATAAAACTGAAAATAATTGATTGCATAAGTATTCACTCCCTTTGCTATGACACACCTAAATAAGCTCTGGTGCAACCAATTGTCTTTAGAAGTCACATAATTAGTTGAATGGTGTCCACCTGTGTGCAATTAAGGTGTTTCACATGATTTCAGGTTAAATACACCTGTCTCTGGGAGGTCCCACAGTTGGTTAGTACATTTCCTAACAAAAACTACATCATGAAGATGAAGGAACATTCAAAGCAAATCCGGAATAAGGTTCTTCAAAAGCACCAATCGGGTAGGATATAAGAACATTTCCAAGGCATTGAATATCCCCCGGAGCACAGTAAAGTCCATTATTAAGAAATGGAGAGAATATGGCACAACTGTGAATCTGTCTAGAAAAGGCTGTCCTCAAAAACTGAGTATCCGGGCGAGAAGGGCACTAGCCAGGGAGGCCACCAAGAGGCCTATGGCAACTCTAAAGGAGTTACAGTCTTCCACGGCTGAGCTGGGAGACACTGTGCATACGGCAACAATAGCCCGGGTGCTTTACAAAACTGGCCTTTATGGGAGAGTGGCAAAAAGAAAGCCATTGTTGAAAAAAACTTGCATCAAATCTCGGCTAGAGTTTGCCAGAAGGCATGTGGGAGACTCTGAGACCAAGTGGAAGAAGATTCTATGGTGTGATGAGACCAAAATAGAGCTTTTTGGCCACAACGCTAAGCGCTATGTTTGGCGCAAGCCTAACACCGCACATCATCCTGAGAACACCATCCCTACCGTGAAGCATGGTGGTGGCAGCATCATGCTATGGGGATGCTTCTCTGCGTCAGGGCCTGGAAAGCTCGTGAAGATGCAAAAATTGCAGTGTCCAGATGTGCAAAGCTGGTAGAGACTTATACAAATAGACTCGTGGCTGTAATTGCTGCCAAAGGTGCCTCTACCAAATATTGACTCAAGGGGGTGAATACTTATGCAATCAATTATTTTCTGTTTTGTATTTGTAATTAATTTAGAACAATTTGTAGATTTTATTTTTCACTTTGACATTATGGACTTTTTTGTGTTGTTCAGTGGCAAAAACTCATAATTAAATCCATTATGCAGCTGATGCATAGTTCACTCACCCTAGTCTCTGTAAGTCCAGAAGTTACATAAATATTAAGTATTATTTAATCCATCAATACTTCAACATTCGTAAAAGATCTTCACTCCAAATCTCACTTTATAGGCTTTACAGTACACCAAACTGCTATATCATTCTCTTGCTGTTTTGTGAGGTTTTTGAAATTGAGAGGAGCCCTAAGCTAAACTGCTATATAACATCCTGCAACATGCTTGTGGTTCAGTGTTGAGCTCTGAAGATGAGGTCACTGCTGCTTGTCTGCCTGCTTGTGGTCACACTGACTGTGGCTATTCCTGCCCCTATGTAGAGGGGTCTGAAACAGACAAAACAATGAAGGTTGGTAGAAATAGATAAAATTGTATTCTTAAAACTATGTATTTATTTGCATTACTTATTATTTAAACTGAACAAAATTAACTCTAATGAAACTCGTATTTCTAACTTGAGACATAGTATCCATTGAAAGTTAATTTCTGCAAATATATGGTAGTTCCATTCAAGGTGAAACAACTTCTAACGTAAGAAAGAAAAACATTTTACTCACTTGCAGGCAATATTCCCATATTCTAGATATTTATCTTCTAGGGTAAAACCACAAGAAACTAATCCAGGTAGACCAGAATTTTAACTGAAGTCCTTATCAACCTTGCCTATATGTTGCTGCAGGTCTTCAAAGGATGTTGGGTAATGATTACTGTGAAAAACGTTTTCTCATTTCACAGGAAGAGCAATTCCATTCTACCCAGTGTAGGGACTGTGAGCATGTGTTAATGCCATTCATGCAATCTTATTAGGTGTGGCTGAAACACTGAAATAATAAGGAACTTGCAGCACTCTCCTCTCCCAGATCACCAAAGATGTTTTACTTTCTTTTTTTTTGTGTGTGCTGAAAGTCAATTTCAATTTCTTATGTATATTATACTGTATCTGGATAATCATTTAAACAAATCTTGTTATATCATGATATTTTAATATATTTTATATAAATGTTGTATTAGGCTGTGTGGTCCAGTGGTTAAAGAACAGGGCTTGTAACCAGGTTCCCGGTTCAAATCCCACCTCAGCCACTGACTCATTGTGTGATCCTGAGCAAGTCACTTAACCTCCTTGTGCTCTGTCTTTTGGGTGAGACGTAATTGTAAGTGACTCTGCAGCTGATGCATAGTTCACACACCCTAGTCTCTGTAAGTCGCCTTGGATAAAGGCGTCTGCTAAAATAAACAAATAATACTATTCTTTTCTTACCCAAGTGTGAACTATTTAAATAATATCCCTGATACCGATATAGTAAATGGAAGTGCACAACAAGTAAGGTTTATGAAATGATGTGGTTAACCCCACCCACTTTAAATGGTTTGGTTAGCCCCACCCACTTTAAATTATTTGGTTAACCCCGCCCATTGGCGACTCATGGCTTCTTTTTTTTTTTTTTGATGTTAGGAGTTAGAATGGTATTTATCGTTTCAACGGTGTCAGTAGTGCTCAACAGAAAATAATGCATACAGAAAAATATTGTATACTGGCCAAAGGCTTTGGTTTTGCCCAGCGCCGTAACTAAGTATTTAGCTACCGGGTATTGGCGACTCATTGCTTGAAAAACTGGTGGGGCACAGCACCCCCATCCCCCCCCCCCCGAAAAAAAAAAAAAAAACGTGCTCAAACCCGATGCCCGATTTTAACCATTTTTATGTAAACATTAAGCTAGCTTTCTAACATTACCAGATATTTCATCACAAACAGTTCTACGCCAGATTGTCACAATCAAGAGAGCTGCAAACAACACTTTACAGGCAAAAGTCTCTTATCGACAGACAGCTACATCTGCACTAACCTGAGCGTTTGAAATGGAAGGATCGTCACACTCTTGTGCTGTTCGTAACATTCTGAACTACAGAAGAGTCAGGTTCGGTTTCTGTTGATGTCTCTGGCGTTGGAGGTTTAGCTTTTTTTTTTGTAGAAAAACTCCAAACGTAGCTTTCTTTTTGCCATTTTAACAGGGCTCAAATTCACTCCGTTTTAGCACATATTTTCGCTGACTGAAAAAGTGAAAGTCTCACACGAGAACAAATATAACGGTGAAGGGTCTTAGACACTCTTTGTTATGTTATTATGTTTTGAAAGTTTGAAATAAACTGCGCATTTTTAAATAATAAACCCTGGCAACAGTGGCGTAGCCAGGATTTTTTTTCGGGAGAGGGTGGCAATGGTAACTTTTTTAAGGTGAATAGTCACAGTGGTGAAATTGGCAACCTGATTTCTTATTAGTGCATTGACGTTTTATTTTCGAAAAATAAAGAACTTTTTTTTTTTTTAACAGAAGATCCAATAACCAAATACACTGTTGTGCAAAATAGTTAAAAAGAGAGATTCAGTTCAGAACACTTCCGTTTAAAAACTAAAAAGGAAATACGAAGCAAAGGACTTGAACTTTTAACATGCGCATCAGATTTCAATTTCACATTATGATAATAAGTAACTATATATAATTTCATTCGTACTTATGGTTGTTCATTTCACATTTGGTGTTCTACTACGGTGTCAGTAGTGCTCAACAGAAAAGAATGCATACAGAAAAATATTGTATACTGGCCATAGGCTTTGGTTTTGCCCAGCGCCGTAACTAAGCATTTAGCTACCGGGGCATATATATATATCCCGGGCATGCAAGACTCCATATCGTAGCTACCGGGGCATGCAATTATATATATATATATATATATATATATATATATATATATATATATATATATATATATATATATATATATATATATTATTACTATTATTATTATTTATTTCTTAGCAGACGCCCTTATCCAGGGCGACTTACAATTGTTACAAGATATCACAGTATTTTTACTACAATTACCCATTTATACAGTTGGGTTTTTACTGGAGCAATCTAGGTAATGTACCTTGCTCAATTGTACAGCAGCAGTGTCCTACACCAGTGATTGAACCCATGACCCTCCGGTCAAGAGTCCAGAGCTCTAACCACTACTCCACTACTTGTTATTTTTTTTTTTTTGGATGTTAGGAGTTAGGATGGTATTTACTCGCGCATGCAGGTTCAGACGCATTGATTGGACTAATGTATCCACAGGCGACCTAAGACTCACCCTTTCAACGGTGTCAGTAGTGCTCAACAGAAAAGAATGCATACAGAAAAATATTGTATACTGGCCATGGGCTTTGGTTTTGCCCAGCGCCGTAACTAAGCATTTAGCTGCCGGGGCATGCATATATATTATTATTATTATTATTATTTATTTCTTAGCAGACGCCCTTATCCAGGGCGACTTACAATCGTAAGCAAAAACATTTCAAGCGTTACAATACAAGTAATACAATAAGATATATATCATTGCATGCACCTCCGGTTGAAGCAACCTGAGGTGGATGGTAAGACTCCATTTCGTAGCTACCGGGGCATGCAAGACTCCATATCGCAATTATATATATATATATATATATATATATATATATATATATATATATATATTGTAGCGAGCACAGGGATTAACGGAGACACGCACACAATAGCTCTTTTAGGTAATGCAGTTTATTAAGCAGCTAACAGCAAGTCAGCGCCCTCTATGAGCACACACACACAGCCCTTCCCCACACCAGAGCACTACTCTGCCTCTCAGGGTGACATTCACATATATATCAAACAACACCGGAAGGGTAATAACAATTACAGGGAAATGCATAGAACAGTACGCAAACTTTTACAGTAACAACAAATAAACACAACAACAATAATTCCGTTTCTCCCCTACCATAGTTCGTACTCCCAGCATCCACGGCTGCACATTAACCAAATGTAGGGGACTGGCTCCGGGCACAGCGCCCTATTCGACGACAGGTGGCAACGGCGAGTCAGTCCAGCCGTGCCCGTTACACAGCCCCCATCTTAGGGCCGAACGTCCCGCTGGCCCAACACTTAATGTCTCACAAAGTCAGAGAGTCCCGGGGGTGGTCGACGGATACGCTGGCCGCGCTGGAGCACAGGTGCAGCGGGCTGGGAGTCAGCTGGAGCCGGAATGCTCCTACCTGGGCCACCAGCTGGTGAACTATTCGGTGGTTGCATGGGGGAAGCGCTTTCCCTGTCCTGGGAGCTGGCCTCCGGGCTGGCTGCAGGGACAACCGAGTTTGTTCCGGGGCGGTAGGGGGCCAAGCGGTCTTGGTGGAGCACAACCGCCCGGCTACGGGTCCGCAGCCGCACTCGAGAAGTCACCTCGGAGAGCCTCTCCAGAACAACACAGGGGCCCTCCCAGTTACTGGCCAGCTTGGGGCAGAGTCCCTTTCTTCGCCGAGGGCAGTGAGTATCGTATGCCCGTTTCTGGCGCTGGCCAGCTGAGGTGAGGTGCTTCCGAGCGTAAACATGGGCAGTGTCCAATCGGTCCTGTAGCTGCTGGAGGTATTCCGGGCCGGTAGGTTCCGGAGTGTGGAGCTGAGGTGGCCGGCCAAACACAAGGTCCACTGGGGTGCGGAGCTCTCTCCCAAACATAAGAGCCGCTGGCGTGCACCCTGTAGATTCATGCACTGCAGTCCGGTAGGCCATTAGGACCAAGGGCAAGCATTGATCCCAGTCACGCTGGTGCTGGGAGGTCCACATGGTCAGCTGGGTGGCAAGGGTGCGGTTAAACCGCTCCACCAATCCATCGCTCTGTGGGTGTAGTGGGGTCGTCCTGGTTTTCTTAATACCCAGCCGCCTGCACACCTCACCAAACACCTGCGCTTCAAAGTTACGCCCCTGGTCACTGTGTAGCTCCTCGGGAACCCCAAACCGGCAGAACATGCCTTCCAGCAGTGCCTCCGCGCAGGTAGTCGCGCTCTGATCGGGGACTGCGTACGCCTCGGGCCATTTAGTAAAGTAATCCATGACCACCAGGACGTACCGGTTGCCCCCCTCCGTCCGTGGAAACGGCCCTAAGATGTCCACACCGACGCGCTCTAATGGTGCCCCCACCTGGTATTTTGTCTTATTAACTTTAATTAACACCAACGATATTCATCCACAAATTAGTTCATTGTGTAAACATATCCCAGGGTTTCTACTGCGCATCTCCTTCTACCTTCCTTAGCTCCACACATTCCCACAATCCCCTTCTGCTACTGCACACTCTGAAAAGAGATCCCACTGGATGAGATTGTTTATTACATCTTTAAAGGGAGCGTATAAAACCAATGAACTACTCCATTGCATGTTAAACTTATTTTCGATCAACCAATGAGTTAGAAATAAGTGTGCATGACATGGCCAGTGACTGTGACTTATTCGTGCTGCAAATGATTTGATGTTACACCACCACTCTCTTACTTCAGACAAACACCACAACCCCTAGTCCTTTACACATTTACACATTTTTTATAAACAAAACAGAAAACATCCATATAAGATGGATATGTGTAAAAGATCTGAATCATTGATATGTCCAGAGGGTGAAACAATGTGGCAGGAAAATGGTTCATTTTTATGGGACAGCACTGGTAATGGAACCTAAGTTAAAAAAAATAAAAATAAAATCAGGAAGATAAGCTGTGTACCAAACATAGACAATAACTCAAAAGTGAATTAAGTTTCCGATTGTATACCTGGCTATACACAGTTACTACTGATATAAAGACATTTTGGCTCATCTAACCTAGGTCTATGGCATATCCTGAAAACAGATTATTACAAAAATATGATTTCAAACAGCATACAAATGTAAGGGGACAGAGAAAAATAATAATTTGAATCTATCTGTCTCTCCAATGCGGGTTCCTAAACATCACGTTGTAATTCTAATTACCTTTTCTTGTCCCTTGTCAAATCTACCCCATACTGTGCTGGCTTGGCCGCCTCCAGCATCTTCACCATCTCCGTCCAGCAAGGATACAACACCAGGAGAAGCAGGTCTTTTTTTACAAATCTGAAAAAAATACATTTGTATTTTAGATGTAATTTCTTGTCACGGGACATTATGTAAATGCTATTATCCATGGTGATTACGACAAACATTTACACTTGGGTCTCTTTGAGAAAGACATTACTAAATCTCAACAAAGAATTTGCCATGCTTACAATTTGCCTATGCTTATGTATACATATACATCTCCTGCCACGTAAACTCTAAACGATGAACATGACATATCAACAGTATGTACAGGATAGAATAAGAATTAGCAATGAAATGTTTAATCACAGTCTGATGAGGGATTATCCAGATGTATGTAAAACTGTGTGACATTCACAATCTTGTATATTATCATTAATGTATACTCTATAATGTTGATGCTAAGTTTCCTGTCAATTGGATAAACAGTTTGTAACAAATTGTGTGTGTGTGTGTACAGCCACCTCCACTTCATCCCCTTCGCAATGGATTTCATCCCCAGCTGGGGATAACAGAGCTGGTATAAAAATCCAACTGTAGTCTCCCTTGGAGCACCAGACAGTGGCATGAATAAAGAGAATAGAAATTGCCCGCTTAGAGGGTATAAACTATCTCTTTAAAGTTTAAAATTACCAGCTTTTAGTGGTTGGTGTCCAGTCGTCATTTTTTACAGTTTCTTCGTTTCACTTTTCCTTTTGTTCAGTCATCCTGGTGCAATATATATATATATATATATATATATATATATAAAATAAAGAGCTAGTTATAACTTTTAAATGAATCTTAACCTCAAAAACACTATCAGGGGGTCCTCGAGTGGCTCACCTGGTAAAAGCGTGGTTGTGTGGTCATACAGCACAGGTTCGCGTCCTGGCTGTGCAAAGTTGTCGGTCTTCGCTGTGAATTCCAAAGGGAGCGTAACATTGGCTCTGGCACTCCCGTGGGTTAGGGAAGCAAAAACAAAAGGGACTGTTTCTCCTCATTGCGCTACAGTGAACCCTGCTGGCCAGGCGCCCTGTGAGCTCAAAAGCGGACACCTGCAGGGCTGGCCTTTGTCCTCCAGAGGTCAGTAGCTCGCTGACATCCGCTCTCGAGTTCCTGGGTGTAAAAGAGGATAATAGTTTGGTTGTGGGATCGGAGGACGCCCACTGAACCTTTGGATCTCCTGAGCTGTGTAAGGAATTGCTGCGATGAGGAGAAAAAATAATTGGACATTCCAAATTGGGGAGAAAATCGGGGGTAAAATAATTGGGCACACTAAATGTATATATACATAACTT
The DNA here is from genome assembly GCF_902713425.1 of Acipenser ruthenus. Classification (NCBI taxonomy): domain Eukaryota; kingdom Metazoa; phylum Chordata; class Actinopteri; order Acipenseriformes; family Acipenseridae; genus Acipenser; species Acipenser ruthenus. Next base: position 26,730,648 of record NC_081192.1, read on the forward strand.
CACGTCTGTCCCCAGGCAGGACGATTGAGATATTCGGTAAAGAAACAATGCTATAATTAATCCCTGTAATTACGCCAATTACAGATGTTTCTTTTGCTCCTAAATTATATTGGGATGGTCAGTAAATCATTTGCTGACAATTGCATCATTCACAGAAGGTGTGCGGCAGGTGTGGGATTAATCGGGCCTATTTATATCCCCATCGCTCACAACTTCTTAATTTCATTTTCAGAAATTGTAAAACAGTTTGTGTTAACTCTATAGACACCAGCCCCCTATATACCAACTAAAGTCCATTTATATTAAATATTTAAGTACGAGCATCCCAGGGAGAAAACTAGAATAGCAAATGAGCAAGTGTGCTCAGGTCAGCGCTTTGTGGTAACTGCAGGTATTTGCATCACACTGCTGAATGACCAATAGCCACCCAGTACTGTACATTGCAAATGGGCTGTTTCATCTGAGCTCAACTGTGTTAACCCTGACCTAGTCGAGGTTAGTGAACCCTGTTGTTCTGATTATCAACATAATGTCAATAAATCTTACAACACTGCATCACACACTTAAAGCAGTTTTTGGCAAAAACACCCACCACCACTGTCAAGTGCATAGGAAAAACAACCATAGTTTAACTGCAGTGGAGAAGATTGGATTTAAATAATTGCAAAACACTGCATGTTTGTATATTGAAATAATGAACATGTTAATGATTATTAAAAATACCAATTGTAGTTGTTTTTTTCAGACAAACATAAAAATGTAGGCCACTGTTTAGTGTCTGAAGGGGACACTGTATGCTAACCAAAGCCCATGGCAAGTATACAATATTTTTCTGTATGCATTATTTTCTGTTGAGCACTACTGACACCGTTGAAACGGTGAGTCTTAGGTCGCCTGCGGATACATTAGTCCAATCAATGCGGCTGAACCTGGTGTGTAATCCCAAGGTAACTGCTCACAGTTAACACGTTTTAATACGTTAATTCACGTTTTAAGTAATACAGTGTCCCCTTCAGACATGTTTAAGGAGAAATTCGGAAATAACATACAAAACTATGCGCGAGTAAATACCATCCTAACTCCTAACATCCAAAAAAAAAAAAAAAAAGAAAAAAAAATAACAATAATATATATATATATATATATATATATATATATATATATATATATATATATATATAATTGCATGCCCGGTATCTACGATATGGAGTCTTGCATGCCCCAGTAGCTGCAATATTGAGTCTTTCCATCCACCTCCGGTTGCTTCATTCCGGAGGTCCATGCAATTTATAAATATATATATATATATATTTGCATGCCCCGGTAGCTAAATGCTTAGTTACGGCGCTGGGGAAAACCAAAGCCCATGGCAAGTATACAATATTTTTCTGTATGCATTATTTTCTGTTGAGCACTACTGACACCGTTGAAACGGTGAGTCTTAGGTCGCCTGCGGATACATTAGTCCATTCAATGCGTCTGAACCTGTTGTGTAATCCCAAGGTAACTGCTCACAGTTAACACGTTTTAATACGTTAATTCACGTTTTAAGTAATACAGTGTCCCCTTCAGACATGTCTAAGGAGAAATTCGGAAATAACATACAAAACTATGCGCGAGTAAAACTCCAAACATCCAAAAAAAAAAATAACATTAATATATATATATATATATATATATATATATATATATATATATATATATATATATATATATATATATATATATATATATATATATATATAATTGCATGCCCGGTATCTACGATATGGAGTCTTGCATGCCCCGGTAGCTGCAATATTGAGTCTTTCCATCCACCTCCGGTTGCTTCATTCCGGAGGTCCATTATTATTATTATTATTTATCTCTTAGCAGACGCCCTTATCCAGGGCGACTTACAATCGTAAGCAAAAACATTTCAAGCGTTACAATACAAGTAATACAATAAGAGCAAGCAATACAATAACTTTTGTTCAAGTAAAGTACAAGTTTGACAAACCACAATTCAATAATACATCAGGTAATAGTGATAGTTACATCAGGATATGATTAAATAGTGATAGTTACATCAGGATGTGAGTAAATACAAAGTACTACAGGTTAAAAACTTGGCAGATTACAGTATTCAGAAGTACAGGATTAAATGCAGTAAAATAGGGGCTGATAAGAGCAAAATAAAGCACATTTACATGAAGGGTGATAGTGTCCCAGGATACAAACAGAGGAGTTCTACAGGTGCTCTTTGAAGAGGTGAGTCTTAAGGAGGCGCCGGAATGTGGTCAGGGACTGGGCAGTCCTGACATCTGTAGGAAGGTCATTCCACCACTGCGGAGCAAGGGTGGAGAAGGAGCGGGCTTTGGAGGCAGGGGAGCGTAGCGGTGGTAGAGCTAGTCTTCTAGTGCAGGCGGAGCGGAGAGGTCGAGTGGGGGTGTAGGGAGAGATGAGGGTCTGGAGGTAGCTGGGTGCAGACTGGTCAAGGCATCTGCTCACAGTTAACACGTTTTAATACGTTAATACACGTTTTAAGTAATACAGTGTCCCCTTCAGACATGTTAAAGGAGAAATTCGGAAATAACATACAAAACTATGCGCGAGTAAATACCATCCTAACTCTTAACATCCAAAAAAAATAAAAAAATAAAAAAAAATAACAATTATATATATCGCTACCTAGATTGTATTGAATTAACAAAACAAATAATAATAATTAACTGAGAGGTATTGGAAGAAAAAATACACCTATTTTGTTTATAACTTTTAGAATGTTTGTATGCTGTAGCTGCAATATTGAGTCTTTCCATCCACCTCCGGTTGCTTCATTCCGGAGATCCATGCAATTATATATATATATATATATATATATATATATATATATATATATATATATATATATTTGCATGCCCCGGTAGCTAAATGCTTAGTTACGGCGCTGGGCAAAACCAAAGCCCATGGACAGTATACAAAATTTTTCTGTATGCATTATTTTCTGTTGAGCACTACTGACACCGTTGAAACGGTGAGTCTTAGGTCGCCTGCGGATACATTAGTCCATTCAATGCGTCTGAACCTGGTGTGCAATCCCAAGGTAACTGCTCACTTTTAACACGATTTAAGACGTTAATTCACGTTTTAAGTAATACAGTGTCCCCTTCAGACATGTTAAAGGAGAGATTCGGAAATAACATTCAAACCTATGCGCGAGTAAATACCATCCTAACTCCTAACATCCAAAAAAAAAAGAAAAAAGAAAAAAAATAACAATAATATATATATATATATATATATATATATATATATATATATATATATATATATATATATATATATATATATATATTTGCATGCCCCGGTAGCTAAAAGCTTAGTTACGGCTCTGGGCAAAACCAACGCCCTTGGCCAGTATACTACTATGCATTCGTATCTAGGTGTCTATGGTAGCTAGCGGTATACCGGCTCTTAAGGTAGCTTGTGTTGGAGCAGCAGGACAAGCTCGCCATCCCGCCCGCTGCTTTCCTGCTCACCAAAACACAACGCACCCAGGGGAGAGATACCATGGTAAATAGGTAACCTATTTACCATGGTATCCCTCCCCTGCGGCGGCTGCTCTTGATCTCCGGCTGCTCTTGATCTCCGTGAACGCACCCGCTGTCACATTGAAGCGCTTGAAAACACAGCACAACATTCCCTAATAACACTTGCAATGCATTATGACTTCAAAGGTATGACTTTAAGTCTATGACATTATTATTTATTGATTTTATTTTGTTTTATTTCTTTGATCACCAACTGCCACCACAACACACTCGTTTTTTTTTTTATGCAGTACTCCTGACGAACTTCACCCATTGACCGCATCGTACCGGCTCTTAAGGTAGCTTGTGTTGGAGCAGCAGGACAAGCTCGCCATCCCGCCCGCTGCTTTCCTGCTCACCAAAACACAACGCACCCAGGGGAGAGATACCATGGTAAATAGGTAACCTGTTTACCATGGTATCCCTCCCCTGCGGCGGCTGCTCTTGATCTCCGGCTGCTCTTGATCTCCGTGAACGCACCCGCTGTCACATTGAAGCGCTTGAAAACACAGCACAACATTCCCTAATAACACTTGCAATGCATTATGACTTCAAAGGTATGACTTTAAGTCTATGACATTATTATTTATTGATTTTATTTTGTTTTATTTCTTTGATCACCAACTGCCACTACAACACACTCGTTTTTTTTTTTTATGCAGTACTCCTGACGAACTTCACCCATTGACCGCATCGTACGGGCTCTTAAAGTAGCTTGTGTTGGAGCAGCAGGACAAGCTCGCCATCCCGCCCGCTGCTTTCCTGCTCACCAAAACACAACGCACCCAGGGGAGAGATACCATGGTAAATAGGTAACCTATTTACCATGGTATCCCTCCCCTGCGGCGGCTGCTCTTGATCTCCGGCTGCTCTTGATCTCCGTGAACGCACCCGCTGTCACATTGAAGCGCTTGAAAACACAGCACAACATTCCCTAATAACACTTTCAATGCATTATGACTTCAAAGGTATGACTTTAAGTCTATGACATTATTATTTATTGATTTTATTTTGTTTTATTTCTTTGATCACCAACTGCCACGACAACACACTCGTTTTTTTATGCAGTACACTCTTAGAAAAAAGGGTACAATATAGAACCCTAAAAGGTTCTATCTGCTGGTATAGATTTGGAACCATTTTGAAGTGCTATATGGAACCTTTTAAAATGGTTCTTTGGAAGAACCCTGCATTAGAGGTTTAATAAAGAACCTCCATGGTTCTTATATTAATGGTATAATACAGAACCATATTGGTTCCTCTGAAGAACCTTCTATTGAGGTTTAAAATAGAACCATAAGAGTTACACTATTGAACCTTACAATTAACATTCTATGGAGGGTTGTTTGGTTCATCTGAGAAAAAAACAAATGTATACCGTTAAGAGCTCTTCACATCCTTTAGAATCCCCCAACCTCAGAAGTGTAAGTGCTTTGATAAATCACTCAATTCAGGATGCCAACAATTTATTTATTAAACATTTATATAACAATTTATTGTTTTTACAGGTTAAACCATTAGAGTAGTTTCAGGTTTAGTTATATACAGTTTTACACCGTTTTATTCAACCTGTGTGTTTTTAATAATTAAACCATATTATTTACACAGTGAAAAAAAGGGTCTCGCAGCAAACTGGAAAATAAATCTATGCATCCCACAGATTTTCCTGAAACTTACACAAAATACATTTTCAAGAACATGTAATAGACCTTGAAAAAGCTGAGATAAAATGTATATTGAAACTGATGAACGTGGGTTTCTTTTTTCTTATTCATTTTTTGGTGGCACAAATTAGAAGAGCTACAGTACAGTATTTAGATCAGAGCTTATTATGAGTTTATGATATCTATAAATTAAGACTGAATGTTTATTAGTTTTTTGAGATCAAAACTTCTATTAAAAACAATTTACATTTGTTATAAACAATTAATTTTCTAATCAGCCATTTACATTTAAAATAAATACTTTTTTTTATATGTACAATTACATTTTTATATCAAATATTCTGTTTTTGTAATCAAATTAAATAGTTGACACAATAAATTCATTTAATTTCAGATTAAATGTTAAAATGGCATTCCATCAGATCAATATAATTATTCCCCAAGTAAAAGTGCAGTTATTTGACTGTACATCTTTAACACTGGCAAAGGTACTTTGTCAGAGATACTCAGCTTCATGAAGTACCTTTCCATGAAAGTCAGACAATTTTTTAGAGCTTTAGGATACTCAATGCCCAAGGAAAAATAAAGAGAAAAAATACATTCAACAGCAAGGGTGATATCCATTCCTGGATAATCACTGAGTATCTCAATTCCATCAACACAAACAGAGATGTCATCTGCTGCCAATGGGCTTGTTGTTCCCTTGAAAACGATAGTTGGCGTAGGTGATGGTGGTACCTGTATAGATTTTAAAATAATAATTAATAACTTTATTCAACAATAAATTATGTGAAATTGTACTTCAGCAGCATCTCACCATACCTACAAGCAGTGGCGGCTCGTGTGGTGGGGCTGCGGCTACTTTAAAGGGATTTCGTAATATTCCTCCCTTTAAAAACATTTTAACTGTCGGATCTCACTTAAAACAGCGAGGAACGTCTTAAACTCCTGTTAATTGCCTACAAGTCTCCCTCATAATTCATTAAGTACACATTTATGGCAAGCCAAATTAAGAGATACCTTTAAATATTTAACAGATATCTTTAAATATTTCAAAATATCCTTAAATCAGTTGAATATATCTTAAAATATTTTGAAATAATTAGAGATATCTTAACATATTTTAAGATATCTCAAAATGGTTTACAGATATCAGGAATTAATTTGGAGATATCTCAAACTCATTTTGAGATATCTCTAAATGATAATTTGACTTTGTATTTAACATTGAAAACATCAATTCAGTTAAGCTACATTTAAAAAGTAGAGCTCAATTAACTTACTTGGTCAACAACAAACAGATTTTCCCTCTCTCGAAACAAAGCTGGCAACAGCAACAATGCAGCATTCATTCTCAGTCCTACAAATAGGGTATCAGATCATATACAAAGTACAAAGCAAACGGAAGAATGTTGAGCAACCCTGGTCTGAGAGGTACAGGATCTTTGGCTTTGCATTCCACCAGTGCTCTCAGTTACATTCATGAATTCATTATTTGCTAAACTGCACAGATAAAGAATAGTTTAAATGATTTAAAGGTACCTAAAAAAAAACACACACACGACTGTAGCTCTCCAGGACCAGGACTGACCACCACTGATACAAACGTTATTGTGGATTGGAGCAAAAAAATGTTAAGAACAGTATCAACAAAGTTTCTAAAAATCTGTTCATGCAGGTTTTTCGCATTGGTTTTTATGCCCCTGTGAGAGTTAAATACCAGCTATCTTCCCCATGAAATATTATGCTCCAAGTGTATGAAATGAAGTTGCATCATTTTCTGTTTAATAGTTATTTATAGATCCTATTCTGAGATAGGTCAAAACAATTTGATGTACAATAAATATTTCTTATACATTACCATTTCCCTGTGTCTTATCTGAAGCATCTTCAATGTAGGACATCACAGTAGTTAGAAGATGCCCACTAGAAAGTCTGAAAATAGCATCTACCATTCTGGATAGGCCACTCATTAGGTTCCGTTCCAAGTTTACTCCAAAACGTAGTTCTACTTCGTGCAACAGCTAAAATACAGATGCTAAAGTTATTATTATATTTATTTATTTATCATATGCCTTTATCCAAGGCGATATACACAGCTGTAAAAAAGAGTTGAATACTTACAAATAATGTAGTAGTTAAAAAAATCAATAAATAAAACAAAATCAAACTAAACTGAATGCGAGCAGAAAGAAGTTGCATGGGAAAAACCAGGAGCAGTGGAGTTTTGTAAAAGCTGGAGCAGGTGGATTGCTGATGCAGAAAGGTCACCTAGGAGGACTAATTAAAGTGATTATACATGCTTATAACTAAAAATATTAATTTCTCATCAATCACCATAGTAGAATAAAAACTAGTACCTACCAGTTTAGGATGCGATGCTTTAGGAATGGAAACAGACCAAGGACTTCTTCAGTGGACTTCTTCTCCATCATTCTTTCCCGAGTGTGTACAGTTCTATTCATGCTGTCACATATGGCTTCAATGTTCGGCCTCAATTTCGTTATTTCTTTTCTTATGGAGTCCAAGTGTTTGGCAATACTATGCTCGTCTTCTCCTGGGAACTCCTCACTTTGCATCTGCAATATGTATCATAACGTTAAGTAATTCAATACTTATGATCAGGCATTTACTGCATGTATTCTCTGTGCTTTTCTTTACTCTGGAAAAATGCTAAAGATCAAGTACTCTCCATGAAAGCCAATTAGCTAATAAACTACACAATCGCATGTATGTACATATATAAAGTATGTAATTCTATTTCAATCTATTTCTGTCAATGCAGATCCAAGAGTTAGGCTTACAGATTCTCTTCTCTTTTTCATGAGCGGTTGCTGTTGCTCTGGTGCACGCTTCCTTCCTCGACCCACAGCACCAAACTTTTTTTTCATGTCTTCTACAGTCTCCACTGAAATAAGTGTCTTTCTCTCTTTTTTGAATTTATTTCTCAGTATTTCAAGTAGAGTAGCCTGAAACAATGATAGAAAGTTAAACCTATGTCCATTATCTGGCTATAAAAAATACATATCAACTAGTAAAAATATATTTAACGCTGCATAATTTTGACAAATTAATGTTTATTCGACTATTTCTTTTATGAATATAACTACCAAATGTATACTCACATATCCAGTTTGGCTGTCATCCCTTAGAAATCTGTACTTACAGCACAAAGTACTTAGCACAGTACTGTACATTATGTGGTCTGGATACCTAAATATACAGATTAGAAAATAATATAGGCATATGAATTGTAAGTGAATTATAAGAAAAATATATATTTGAGAAATAATGTCATGAAATACAGTTGCATTTTACAATTGCTTTAATTTACAAAAAAAACATGCTGAAAAGCATTATCAAAATGAATTTAATAAAACTTTTTCTCTTGAATAAAATATTGCTGTTATGATAGATTTAAAAAAAAAATAGTAATCATTTTAAAAATGAATATGCTATTTTATGTTATGTAATTATTCTAAAATTGGTTGCCTATGTATCTAAAACAAACACCGAAATCTCAGTTCTTACAGCGTATATTTGCTGAGGTCATCAAACAGAGTCTGTATTAGAGCTGCACGAAGGGCAGATTTGTCTTTTGATTTGAAACCAATGTCCTTTCTATCAAGGGCCATCTGTACAACTGGAGGAAATATAGGCAATGTATAACATGCGGTCCAAACATGAACACTTGTTGAGGTTTGTGGCACTTCTCTGCATTCTACTGGTAGCACCTTCTCTGAAACAATATGCTCATTTGCTTTTGTTCTATGAAAATACAAAAAACAACAAAAAAAACAATATTTCATAATTTTAATCACCTGAAAATATCTAAAGACTTGATATTTAAACAGAGCCTTATAATATAACAGCCATATTAATTTTCTACACAGAAGTTTAAAACCATACATTCCCAGTCCTCATTTTCAGGAATTAAACTAGTGAAAATACCTCTCTCTCTCTCTCTCTCTCTCTCTCTCTCTCTCTCTCTCTCTCTCTCTCTCTCTCTCTCTGTGTGTTTCCATAAAGAAATGTACTCCCATAATATACATCTTTCTTACAATACAACATTACAATACAAAAAGCGTACTGGTAGTAGTAATTTATACTTTTCAAAGTGATTCCTGTATAGTATGTGGTATTTAAATGTAAATACTAAAACACAACAATAGACTAACATAATGTATAATATATTTGTCATTACATACCTTTTAAGGTTCTCGAGAGCCTTTAAAAATTTGACTTGGTCCTTCATAGTTCGGAAGATCTTTCCAATCATATGTTCTGTCAGACCTAAAAGAGTCTCACCATCTATTTCTTCACCTAATGAACAAAAAAACATAAAATTAATCAGAAAAATAAGCACCAATGTTAACCTGCCATTGTAATTAATATCACAGTTTTAAATGCAAGCAGTACCTTATACACAGTATGATGAGGTGCAATATATAAACATCCATCACTGTCTTCATAAGCATCTAGTGCATGGTAGTCAACTTCATTGCCAGGTGTTAATGTACACCACTCATGCAAAGCCTCTATTTTGAAGGCATGAAGGTGAGAATTAAATTCCAGAGCAAAATACAGTTTCCCACACAAAATCCATGTACACCTAAACTGAATGATATGCAAGATTTTGAAAAAAATGGGTAAATCCTCATGGACTACATCGACAATGAAGTAATCCTTGACTTCGTATTTCACGTGATCCACAGTTAGTTTCTTTACTTTCAGTATGGTTTCATCAGCTTCAAGTTCACTGGCTTGAATATTGCATTTTTCAAGAATAATGTCTTTCAAAGATGTAGATGATAGCTGAACAACACAAGACCCTTCTTGCTCATATGACTGATGCAAAGCATCTGCACAACAAAAATCCCAACACTGTCTTTGTTGATGTCTTTTTGCTAAAGTAAAGCAGATGTTCCGGAAGTTCCACACATTTCTTGCAAGCCGCTTAAAGTACTGGTGCTTTCCTTCAAAACGTAAGCACCAAAGTGATCAAAGTGGTCCAAATTCAGCTAGCAATCTGGGGTAGTGTACCAAGTAATGCAATTTTGGTATAAAATTACCAGGATACAGTCTATTAAATTCGCTGAGAAATTCTCCAATTAAAATCTGCAAATGTGAAAGTGACGACTTTTTCACAACAGGAGACATTACAAAGTCTACTATTTCACGCACCGGCGTAGATTTAGCTAGGGACGGTAGGGACATGTCCCTACCAATGTCAAGGGACCGTTGAATTGTCCCTACCAATAATTTTGATAAATCTTAAACGTCTTTTGTCAAGTCATTTTATCTGCTCCACAAAGGGTTAACTCTCTCAAGCCCCCCGCCCCTCCCCCTCGTTAGTCCTCCCTCCTCCAAAAAAAACAAAACAAAAAAAAACGCTAATTTGATTGGCTTTGGCCCTTCCATACTGCATCACTGTAACACGGACTCAGTGCGTGGCTGACGTCAGGGACCAGCAGAGTGTGTTGTTTTCATTGAAGTGCGAAAGTGCACAAGGACTCGGGAGTGAAAGGTAAATCTCCGGGTTTAAAATAAAAAAAAAAAATTCTAGTCATTCTTAAACGGTGTACATTGTGCCATAATTTTCACATTTATTTTAAAAAATAAGAATAAATATAATCAGTTTAATTCGATGTTTGTGTTTGTTGGTTAATGCGTTGTCATATTATTTCAATCCTCCTTCCTCCCTTTGTAACTAACTTACTCCTTGCTTGATATTTTTGTATCGTGTGTGTAAAAAGCGAACACGAACATATGTATTTGATTGAATGGACAGTGTGACTATCCAGGCGGCTAAATAAATGCACTATATTATATAGGCAGTAATAAAAAATATATAAAAAGTCAAATTTGGGGGGGGGGGGGGGGGGGGGGGGGGGACAACGACAGATATACAAATAAATTTCAGTGTGGCGTGAGTAAAAAAAAGGTTGAGAACCGCTGGTTTAGGCTGGACTCTGGAAAGACGCTCATCTGAAGTTGCCGCTTGCCGGTCAGGCTGATATGAGTGTGAGCCACTGACTGAATGAAAGCCAGGTGCCGCGGCTGAAGGTATTGTCAGCTCGTCAGCAACATAGTTTGAGAGAATAAAGCTACCTACCTACCTACCTATTACGTTAGCGACCCATTGCTAGCTGCTAACCCAACGTCCTTGGTGGCTAGCTAGCTTGTTTCACAGCTAAATCATTATGTGTGTGTGTGTGTGTGTGTGAGAGAGAGAGAGAGAGAGAGAGAGAGAGAGAGAGAGAGAGAGAGTGCGTGAGCATGTTTTGATATCGTCATTCAACTATTAGCTAATCACTTCAATTTGGCTTTAGGTGACTAAAGCATAATAGCAACCAAAAAAATAAAGATGGACATAAGGAAGTTTTTTTTACAAAAAGTCAAAGTGTAAGTAGGAAGATGTTATTAAAGTAATAAACACAATTGATAATGATTCTCATAGCAAATGAAAAAATAATTTACTAATGAAGTTAACAGAGTCATACTTTCTCTCTAAACAGCATGCATCAATTTATCATTTTATCAGGCGAGTGAAGCAGTGCAGCCTGGTAAAAGCAGTACAGAGGCAGGTGGAGCAACAGGGTCGCAGGTGGGGTCTGTAATGGCTTAGTGATTATAACAGTGAAAGTGTTAGACTCAGTTTTGAGATATATTATTGTTTGAGGCACATTGTGATATAATAGTAGGCTAATGCTGTATAGTAATACTCAGCAAATAAAGTTAGCATAGCCATATATTTTCTCTCTATATGGCATGCATCAATTTATTATTTTATCAGGTGAATGAAGCAATGCACCCAGGTACGAGCAGCAGCACAGACACAGGAGTGGCAGGCAGAGCACGTGAGCGTGCATGTGCTCATGCTTGTAGCGCCAGGGGTATTGGTAGCTTACAGTAAGGCTGGGATAGGTTATAATTCAGGTTATTAGTAATTCTACAGCAGGGATGTCAAACCAGCTTCCAGGAGGGACACTTTATCATAGTGTTTTAAGTGTATACCAGCCAACTTCATGTCAATCAAACTGTCCTCGATTCATGTCCAGCATTCATTTCAAGCCACCAGAAGTTACCATTTAATAGCTGTCTACTAAAAAATTTCTTCCCGGGGGGGGGGCAGGGAGGTGGATGGAAAGACTCAATATTGCAGCTACCGGGGGGCATGCAAGACTCCATATCGTAGATACCGGGCATGCAATATATATATATATATATATATATATATATATATATATATATATATATATATATATATATGAATGTTATTTTTTTTAATTTTTTTTTTTGGATGTTTGGAGTTTTACTCGCGCATAGTTTTGTATGTTATTTCCGAATTTCTCCTTAGACATGTCTGAAGGGGACACTGTATTACTTAAAACGTGAATTAACGTATTAAAACGTGTTAACTGTGAGCAGTTACCTTGGGATTACACACCAGGTTCAGACGCATTGAATGGACTAATGTATCCGCAGGCGACCTAAGACTCACCGTTTCAACGGTGTCAGTAGTGCTCAACAGAAAATAATGCATACAGAAAAATATTGTATACTGGCCATGGGCTTTGGTTTTCCCCAGCGCCGTAACTAAGCATTTAGCTAACGGGGCATACAAATATATATATATATATATATATATATATATATATATATATATATATATATATATATATATATATATATATATATATATTTATAAATTGCATGGACCTCCGGAATGAAGCAACCGGAGGTGGATGGAAAGACTCAATATTGCCTCTACTGGGGCATGCAAGACTCCGTATCGTAGATACCGGGCATGCAATATATATATATATATATATATATATATATATATATATATATATATATATATATATATATATATATATATATATATATAATTGTTTGTTTTTTTTCTTTTTTTTTTTTTTGGATGTTAGGAGTTAGGATGGTATTTACTCGCGCATAGTTTTGTATGTTATTTCCGAATTTCTCCTTTAACATGTCTGAAGGGGACACTGTATTACTTAAAACGTGAATTAACGTATTAAAACGTGTTAACTGTGAGCAGTTACCTTGGGATTACACACCAGGTTCAGCCGCATTGATTGGACTAATGTATCCGCAGGCGACCTAAGACTCACCGTTTCCACGGTGTCACTAGTGCTCAACAGAAAATAATGCATACAGAATAATATTGTATACTGGCCATGGGCTTTGGTTAGCATACAGTGTCCCCTTCAGACACTAAACAGTGGCCTACAGTTTTATGTTTGTCTGAAAAAAACAACTACAATTGGTATTTTTAATAATCATTAACATGTTCATTATTTCAATACACAAACATGCAGTATTTTGCAATTATTTAAATCCAATCTTCTCCACTGCAGTTAAACTATGGTTGTTTTTCCTATGCACTTGACAGTGGTGGTGGGTGTTTTTGCCAAAAACTGCTTTAAGTGTGTGATGCAGTCTTGTAAGATTTATTGACATTATGTTGATAATCAGAACAACAGGGTTCACCAACCTCGACTAGGTCAGGGTTAACACAGTTGAGCTCAGATGAAACAGCCCATTTGCAATATACAGTACTGGGTGGCTATTGGTCATTCAGCAGTGTGATGCAAATACCTGCAGTTACCACAAAGCGCTGACCTGAGCACACTTGCTCATTTGCTATTCTAGTTTTCTCCCTGGGATGCTCGTACTTAAATATTTAATATAAATGGACTTTAGTTGGTATATAGGGGGCTGGTGTCTATAGAGTTAACACAAACTGTTTTACAATTTCTGAAAATGAAATTAAGAAGTTGTGAGCGATGGGGATATAAATAGGCCCAATTAATCCCACACCTGCCACACACCTTCTGTGAATGATGCAATTGTCAGCAAATGATTTACTGACCATCCCAATATAATTTAGGAGCAAAAGAAACATCTGTAATTGGCGTAATTACAGGGATTAATTATAGCATTGTTTCTTTACCGAATATCTCAATCGTCCTGCCTGGGGACAGACGTGAAGTTATGTATATATACATTTAGTGTGCCCAATTATTTTACCCCCGATTTTCTCCCCAATTTGGAATGTCCAATTATTTTTTCTCCTCATCGCAGCAATTCCTTACACAGCTCAGGAGATCCAAAGGTTCAGTGGGCGTCCTCCGATCCCACAACCAAACTATTATCCTCTTTTACACCCAGGAACTCGAGAGCGGATGTCAGCGAGCTACTGACCTCTGGAGGACAAAGGCCAGCCCTGCAGGTGTCCGCTTTTGAGCTCACAGGGCGCCTGGCCAGCAGGGTTCACTGTAGCGCAATGAGGAGAAACAGTCCCTTTTGTTTTTGCTTCCCTAACCCACGGGAGTGCCAGAGCCAATGTTACGCTCCCTTTGGAATTCACAGCGAAGACCGACAACTTTGCACAGCCAGGACGCGAACCTGTGCTGTATGACCACACAACCACGCTTTTACCAGGTGAGCCACTCGAGGACCCCCTGATAGTGTTTTTGAGGTTAAGATTCATTTAAAAGTTATAACTAGCTCTTTATTTTATATATATATATATATATATATATATATATATATATATATATATATATATTGCACCAGGATGACTGAACAAAAGGAAAAGTGAAACGAAGAAACTGTAAAAAATGACGACTGGACACCAACCACTAAAAGCTGATAATTTTAAACTTTAAAGAGATAGTTTATACCCTCTAAGCGGGCAATTTCTAATCTCTTTATTCATGCCACTGTCTGGTGCTCCAAGGGAGACTACAGTTGGATTTTTATACCAGCTCTGTTATCCCCAGCTGGGGATGAAATCCATTGCGAAGGGGATGAAGTGGAGGTGGCTGTACACACACACACACAATTTGTTACAAACTGTTTATCCAATTGACAGGAAACTTAGCATCAACATTATAGAGTATACATTAATGATAATATACAAGATTGTGAATGTCACACAGTTTTACATACATCTGGATAATCCCTCATCAGACTGTGATTAAACATTTCATTGCTAATTCTTATTCTATCCTGTACATACTGTTGATATGTCATGTTCATCGTTTAGAGTTTACGTGGCAGGAGATGTATATGTATACATAAGCATAGGCAAATTGTAAGCATGGCAAATTCTTTGTTGAGATTTAGTAATGTCTTTCTCAAAGAGACCCAAGTGTAAATGTTTGTCGTAAGCACCATGGATAATAGCATTTACATAATGTCCCGTGACAAGAAATTACATCTAAAATACAAATGTATTTTTTTCAGATTTGTAAAAAAAGACCTGCTTCTCCTGGTGTTGTATCCTTGCTGGACGGAGATGGTGAAGATGCTGGAGGCGGCCAAGCCAGCACAGTATGGGGTAGATTTGACAAGGGACAAGAAAAGGTAATTAGAATTACAACGTGATGTTTAGGAACCCGCATTAGAGAGACAGATAGATTCAAATTATTATTTTTCTCTGTCCCCTTACATTTGTATGCTGTTTGAAATCATATTTTTGTAATAATCTGTTTTCAGGATATGCCATAGACCTAGGTTAGATGAGCCAAAATGTCTTTATATCAGTAGTAACTGTGTATAGCCAGGTATACAATCGGAAACTTAATTCACTTTTGAGTTATTGTCTATGTTTGGTACACAGCTTATCTTCCTGATTTTATTTTTATTTTTTTTAACTTAGGTTCCATTACCAGTGCTGTCCCATAAAAATGAACCATTTTCCTGCCACATTGTTTCACCCTCTGGACATATCAATGATTCAGATCTTTTACACATATCCATCTTATATGGATGTTTTGTGTTTTGTTTATAAAAAATGTGTAAATGTGTAAAGGACTAGGGGTTGTGGTGTTTGTCTGAAGTAAGAGAGTGGTGGTGTAACATCAAATCATTTGCAGCACGAATAAGTCACAGTCACTGGCCATGTCATGCACACTTATTTCTAACTCATTGGTTGATCGAAAATAAGTTTAACATGCAATGGAGTAGTTCATTGGTTTTATACGCTCCCTTTAAAGATGTAATAAACAATCTCATCCAGTGGGATCTCTTTTCAGAGTGTGCAGTAGCAGAAGGGGATTGTGGGAATGTGTGGAGCTAAGGAAGGTAGAAGGAGATGCGCAGTAGAAACCCTGGGATATGTTTACACAATGAACTAATTTGTGGATGAATATCGTTGGTGTTAATTAAAGTTAATAAGACAAAATATTTTAGTGTAAAATTATACTTGATGGTGGGGTACTGCCTTTTTTAATTTTTACAGAGATGTCATTTTTTAAATCTTATTGCTATCTTACCAGAAGGCCACCTCCCCTCCAGACATTCCGATCAGAGAAAAGAGACAATTCGAAGCCAACCCAAAGAGACGTCCAAGACCTTGTCTGGGCTGCCTATCTGTAATATCAGCTAAAAAGGAGGCTCCTGTAACAGTAAGTTATCTTTCCTGTAGCCATTCCCTAGACTGCAGTGTTATGTGGCACTTCATTACCAAATCAATCAGAAAACATGTCACCTTCAGTTAGTCCATTTTTTTAATTTGTTTTTTAAAAATCAATTAAAAGATATTTAAACTTGTCAGTTTTTGTTTACATTGCATTATTTTGGAACTCTTAATACAATTATTGATAATAGAAACAACTTTGCAAATGCCATTACTATTTTTCAGATTCCTAGGATGAAACCGTTGGCCATAGCAACAGGAAAAACTGATTTAGCACACTTTGAAAAACAATATTGAAAATATTAAAACAATCAGCTCTATCACAATGACCTCAGTGAAACCCAGCGTGGTTGCGGGATGATACAAAATCCATTGTAATGAACAATAAGTGAAATGCCGGGGGTCCCGAGTGGCGCATCCAGTAAAGGCACTCCACGTGCAGTGCAGGATGTGCCCTATAGTCTGGACATCGCGAGTTTGAGTCCAGGCTATTCCTTTGCCGACCGAGGATGGGAGCTCCCAGGGGGCGGCGCTCAATTGGCCCACGCTTCGGAGGACAGCGTGTGTTTGTCTTCGCCCTCCAGAGTCAGCCCTGGGGTGGTAGCGGTGAGCTGAGCATAATAAAATAATTGGCCATTCCAAATTGGGGAGAAAATAATAAAAAATTATTGGCAACGACTAAATTTATAAAAAAAAAAAAAAAAAAGTGAAATGCTTCAGTTTTTACAAGCTTGATTAATATGCCCCTATTTACCAGATAGAGGGGTCTACTATTCAATGGTTCTATAGAATGTTGACACACGCTGATGAAAAAATAGCACCATCTAGATTTCTTCCTTATCAAGCAACTAAATCAGACACCATATATCTTGTGATCGTAGCAGATTTTGCCCATTTTGAGGATAAGTGATACCAAACATTAAACAAACTACATGGGAAGTTTTATTAAAAGGATTCTCACCTTTCCCCAGCATACAGCTGATCCTGTCCTAATGTGAAGGTGGATCCAACAAGTGACGTCGTGATCCTGCCAGTCGAAGTGCAGAAAAATCACAGTCAAATGCATGTTGGCCTGATAACCAAATATTGTTCTTTTTTTTTTTTTTTTTTTTAATCCTGCGCTAGTAAATCATGTATCTGTGTCAGGATAGCATATACAGCATGCTCATGCCTAAGTAAACAAACATTTTAAGAACATAAGAAAGTTTACAAACGAGAGGAGGCCATTCGGCCCATCTTGCTCTTTTGGTTGTTAGTAGCTTATTGATCCCAGAATCTCATCAAGCAGCTTCTTGAAGGATCCCAGGGTGTCGGCTTCAACAACATTACTGGGGAGCGGGTTCCAGACCCTCACAATTCTCTGTGTAGAAAAGTGCCTCCTATTTTCTGTTCTGAATGCCCCTTTATCTAATCTCCATTTGTGACTCCTGGTCCTTGTCGAAAAAGTCCCCTGGGTCGACATTGTCAATACCTTTTAGCATTTTGAATGCTTGAATCAGATCACCGCGTAGTCTTCTTTGTTCGAGACTGAATAGATTCAATTCTTTTAGCCTGTCTGCATACGACATGCCTTTTAAACCCGGGATAATTCTGGTCGCTCTTCTTTGCACTCTTTCTTGAGCAGCAATATCCTTTTTGTAACGAGGTGACGAGAACTGAACACAATATTCTAGATGAGGTCTTACTAATGCATTGTAAAGTTTTAACATTACTTCCCTTGATTTAAATTCAACACTTATCACAATATATCCAAGCATCTTGTTGGCCTTTTTTTATAGCTTCCCCACATTGTCTAGATGAAGACATTTTAATAAAGAACAAAAATAAAAATCACTTTGTTCTTGAGTTTATTTTGGTATCTTTTGAAATTGGTATTCTTCTTGTGTGTGTTTGTGTATATGCATGTGTGTGAAGGATGTGGGTTGGTGGGAGGGTGTTCATTTTAATGGATTTATGTCTTTTTAAGACAGAATGCTTTTGACAGCTGTTTTGTTGTGTTCACAAAGCTTTAACACTTGAATAAGTCCTTGAGAATTTCATGCAATCTTTTAAAGGTTTTCTGACCTGTAAATTAGTCCTACAACCACACAATGTCAGTGGAGTACACCTAATATGTGTAATTAACAATAATTAAACATTACCAATTTTGACATGATGAATTAACACACAGAAAAGGCTAATGACTAATCAAGCTTTAAATCCAATTTCTTAAAGGCTTAAAAAAATTAGAGTGGTTATCTTCTTTCTTGGATTTGGGATTTCTATTATAATATTTTTATTTAAGTATTTCTTCAAGATATAGGCAGTGCCATTTACAGTGTGGCCCTGAATCTTGGATTACTAGCCTCCTTGAGGATCTTTAAAATACATATTCCTGCTCGAGCAATATTTTAAAAAAATATATCTCTGGTTGCAATTTGGTTTTTAACATCAGGGAAATGATTCATCTATATGCTAAGGGTTGCAACTTTAAGATCTCTTTTTTCAGTAATTTCAAATGTCTGTCTACTAAAGCCTTTCTATAATGTTCTAAAGATAAATGGCAGATTATGAAAAATATATTGTCGTCACAGTGCATGACTGCAAATGGGTACTGATGTACATTTTGTAATCTGGCACAGTCATGTTTTTTTTCTTTTTCTAAAACCAAAAGCCTTGATTGCCTCAATTTCTATAGCTATAATTACTCATTAGCCAATAGTTAATGTGTTAATAACTTATTTATTCTTTAGATCAGTTTATGGGGAATTTGTATTTGGTCATGTGGACATCTGGAGGTTATAGGACGGACTGACTTATCATTATATATATATATATATATATATATATATATATATATATATATATATATATATATATATATATA
This sequence comes from Acipenser ruthenus, assembly GCF_902713425.1. Taxonomy (NCBI): domain Eukaryota; kingdom Metazoa; phylum Chordata; class Actinopteri; order Acipenseriformes; family Acipenseridae; genus Acipenser; species Acipenser ruthenus. The sequence goes on from NC_081192.1 coordinate 26,750,202, forward strand.
TATATATATATATATATATATATATATACACACACAGTGACACTCAAAAGTATTCACCCCCCTTGGACTTTTCCACATTTTATTGTGTTACAAATGGAATCAAAATGGATTTAATTAGGAGTTTTTGCTACTGATCAACACAAAAAGTGAAAAGTGAAAAATAAAATCTACAAATTGTTCTAAATTAATTACAAATATAAAACTGAAAATAATTGATTGCATAAGTATTCACTCCCTTTGCTATGACACACCTAAATAAGCTCTGGTGCAACCAATTGTCTTTAGAAGTCACATAATTAGTTGAATGGTGTCCACCTGTGTGCAATTAAGGTGTTTCACATGATTTCAGGTTAAATACACCTGTCTCTGGGAGGTCCCACAGTTGGTTAGTACATTTCCTAACAAAAACTACATCATGAAGATGAAGGAACATTCAAAGCAAATCCGGAATAAGGTTCTTCAAAAGCACCAATCGGGTAGGATATAAGAACATTTCCAAGGCATTGAATATCCCCCGGAGCACAGTAAAGTCCATTATTAAGAAATGGAGAGAATATGGCACAACTGTGAATCTGTCTAGAAAAGGCTGTCCTCAAAAACTGAGTATCCGGGCGAGAAGGGCACTAGCCCGGGAGGCCACCAAGAGGCCTATGGCAACTCTAAAGGAGTTACAGTCTTCCACGGCTGAGCTGGGAGACACTGTGCATACGGCAACAATAGCCCGGGTGCTTTACAAAACTGGCCTTTATGGGAGAGTGGCAAAAAGAAAGCCATTGTTGAAAAAAACTTGCATCAAATCTCGGCTAGAGTTTGCCAGAAGGCATGTGGGAGACTCTGAGACCAAGTGGAAGAAGATTCTATGGTGTGATGAGACCAAAATAGAGCTTTTTGGCCACAACGCTAAGCGCTATGTTTGGCGCAAGCCTAACACCGCACATCATCCTGAGAACACCATCCCTACCGTGAAGCATGGTGGTGGCAGCATCATGCTATGGGGATGCTTCTCTGCGTCAGGGCCTGGAAAGCTCGTGAAGATGCAAAAATTGCAGTGTCCAGATGTGCAAAGCTGGTAGAGACTTATACAAATAGACTCGTGGCTGTAATTGCTGCCAAAGGTGCCTCTACCAAATATTGACTCAAGGGGGTGAATACTTATGCAATCAATTATTTTCTGTTTTGTATTTGTAATTAATTTAGAACAATTTGTAGATTTTATTTTTCACTTTGACATTATGGACTTTTTTGTGTTGTTCAGTGGCAAAAACTCATAATTAAATCCATTATGCAGCTGATGCATAGTTCACTCACCCTAGTCTCTGTAAGTCCAGAAGTTACATAAATATTAAGTATTATTTAATCCATCAATACTTCAACATTCGTAAAAGATCTTCACTCCAAATCTCACTTTATAGGCTTTACAGTACACCAAACTGCTATATCATTCTCTTGCTGTTTTGTGAGGTTTTTGAAATTGAGAGGAGCCCTAAGCTAAACTGCTATATAACATCCTGCAACATGCTTGTGGTTCAGTGTTGAGCTCTGAAGATGAGGTCACTGCTGCTTGTCTGCCTGCTTGTGGTCACACTGACTGTGGCTATTCCTGCCCCTATGTAGAGGGGTCTGAAACAGACAAAACAATGAAGGTTGGTAGAAATAGATAAAATTGTATTCTTAAAACTATGTATTTATTTGCATTACTTATTATTTAAACTGAACAAAATTAACTCTAATGAAACTCGTATTTCTAACTTGAGACATAGTATCCATTGAAAGTTAATTTCTGCAAATATATGGTAGTTCCATTCAAGGTGAAACAACTTCTAACGTAAGAAAGAAAAACATTTTACTCACTTGCAGGCAATATTCCCATATTCTAGATATTTATCTTCTAGGGTAAAACCACAAGAAACTAATCCAGGTAGACCAGAATTTTAACTGAAGTCCTTATCAACCTTGCCTATATGTTGCTGCAGGTCTTCAAAGGATGTTGGGTAATGATTACTGTGAAAAACGTTTTCTCATTTCACAGGAAGAAAGGGATAGGGACAGTGTAGGGACATGTGTTAATGCCATTCATGCAATCTTATTAGGTGTGGCTGAAACACTGAAATAATAAGGAACTTGCAGCACTCTCCTCTCCCAGATCACCAAAGATGTTTTACTTTCTTTTTTTTGTGTGTGCTGAAAGTCAATTTCAATTTCTTATGTATATTATACTGTATCTGGATAATCATTTAAACAAATCTTGTTATATCATGATATTTTAATATATTTTATATAAATGTTGTATTAGGCTGTGTGGTCCAGTGGTTAAAGAACAGGGCTTGTAACCAGGTTCCCGGTTCAAATCCCACCTCAGCCACTGACTCATTGTGTGATCCTGAGCAAGTCACTTAACCTCCTTGTGCTCTGTCTTTTGGGTGAGACGTAATTGTAAGTGACTCTGCAGCTGATGCATAGTTCACACACCCTAGTCTCTGTAAGTCGCCTTGGATAAAGGCGTCTGCTAAAATAAACAAATAATAATACTATTCTTTTCTTACCCAAGTGTGAACTATTTAAATAATATCCCTGATACCGATATAGTAAATGGAAGTGCACAACAAGTAAGGTTTATGAAATGATGTGGTTAGCCCCACCCACTTTAAATTATTTGGTTAACCCCGCCCATTGGCGACTCATGGCTTGAAAAACTGGTGGGGCACAGCACCCCCATCATCACCACCCCCCCCCCCCCCCCGAAAAAAAAAAATGCTCAAACCCGATGCCCGAATTTAACCATTTTTATGTAAACATTAAGCTAGCTTTCTAAGATTACCAGATATTTCATCACAAACAGTTCTACGCCAGATTGTCACAATCAAGAGAGCTGTAAACAACACTTTACAGGCAAGAGTCTCTTATCGACAGACATCTACACCTGCACTAACCTGAGCGTTTGAAATGGAAGGATCGTCACACTCTTGTGCTGTTCGTAACATTCTGAACTACAGAAGAGTCAGGTTCGGTTTCTGTTGATGTCTCTGGCGTTGGAGGTTTAGCTTTTTTGTTGTAGAAAAACTCCAAACGTAGCTGTATTTTTGCCATTTTAACAGGGCTCAAATTCACTCCGTTTTAGCACATATTTTCGCTGACTGAAAAAGTGAAAGTCTCACACGAGAACAAATATAACGGTGAAGGGTCTTAGACACTCTTTGTTATGTTATTATGTTTTGAAAGTTTGAAATAAACTGCGCATTTTTAAATAATAAACCCTGGCAACAGTGGCGTAGCCAGGATTTTTTTTCGGGAGAGGGTGGCAATGGTAACTTTTTTAAGGTGAATAGTCACAGTGGTGAAATTGGCAACCTGATTTCTTATTAGTGCATTGACGTTTTATTTTCGAAAAATAAAGAACTTTTTTTTTTTAACAGAAGATCCAATAACCAAATACACTGTTGTGCAAAATAGTTAAAAAGAGAGATTCAGTTCAGAACACTTCCGTTTTAAAACTAAAAAGGAAATACGAAGCAAAGGACTTGAACTTTTAACATGCGCATCAGATTTCAATTTCACATTATGATAATAAGTAACTATATATAATTTCATTCGTACTTATGGTTGTTCATTTCACATTTGGTGTTCTACTACGGTGTCAGTAGTGCTCAACAGAAAAGAATGCATACAGAAAAATATTGTATACTGGCCATAGGCTTTGGTTTTGCCCAGCGCCGTAACTAAGCATTTAGCTACCGGGGCATGCAATTATATATATATATATATATATATATATATATCCCGGGCATGCAAGACTCCATATCGTAGCTACCGGGGCATGCAATATATATATATATATATATATATATATATATATATATATATATATATATATATATATATATATTATTACTATTATTATTATTTATTTCTTAGCAGACGCCCTTATCCAGGGCGACTTACAATTGTTACAAGATATCACAGTATTTTTACTACAATTACCCATTTATACAGTTGGGTTTTTACTGGAGCAATCTAGGTAATGTACCTTGCTCAATTGTACAGCAGCAGTGTCCTACACCGGTGATTGAACCCATGACCCTCCGGTCAAGAGTCCAGAGCTCTAACCACTACTCCACTACTTGTTTTTTTTTTTTTTTTGGATGTTAGGAGTTAGGATGGTATTTACTCGCGCATGCAGGTTCAGACGCATTGATTGGACTAATGTATCCACAGGCGACCTAAGACTCACCCTTTCAACGGTGTCAGTAGTGCTCAACAGAAAAGAATGCATACAGAAAAATATTGTATACTGGCCATGGGCTTTGGTTTTGCCCAGCGCCGTAACTAAGCATTTAGCTGCCGGGGCATGCATATATATATCATTGCATGCACCTCCGGTTGAAGCAACCTGAGGTGAATGGTAAGACTCCATTTCGTAGCTACCGGGGCATGCAAGACTCCATATCGCAATTATATATATATATATATATATATATATATATATATATATATATATATATTGTAGCGAGCACAGGGATTAACGGAGACACGCACACAATAGCTCTTTTAGGTAATGCAGTTTATTAAGCAGCTAACAGCAAGTCAGCGCCCTCTATGAACACACACACACAGCCCTTCCCCACACCAGAGCACTACTCTGCCTCTCAGGGTGACATTCACATATATATCAAACAACACCGGAAGGGTAATAACAATTACAGGGAAATGCATAGAACAGTACGCAAACTTTTACAGTAACAACAAATAAACACAACAACAATAATTCCGTTTCTCCCCTACCATAGTTCGTACTCCCAGCATCCACGGCTGCACATTAACCAAATGTAGGGGACTGGCTCCGGGCACAGCGCCCTATTCGACGACAGGTGGCAACGGCGAGTCAGTCCAGCCGTGCCCGTTACACAGCCCCCATCTTAGGGCCGAACGTCCCGCTGGCCCAACACTTAATGTCTCACAAAGTCAGAGAGTCCCGGGGGTGGTCGACGGATACGCTGGCCGCGCTGGAGCACAGGTGCAGCGGGCTGGGAGTCAGCTGGAGCCGGAATGCTCCTACCTGGGCCACCAGCTGGTGAACTATTCGGTGGTTGCAAGGGGGAAGCGCTTTCCCTGTCCTGGGAGCTGGCCTCCGGGCTGGCTGCAGGGACAACCGAGTTTGTTCCGGGGCGGTAGGGGGCCAAGCGGTCTTGGTGGAGCACAACCGCCCGGCTACGGGTCCGCAGCCGCACTCGATAAGTCACCTCGGAGAGCCTCTCCAGAACAACACAGGGGCCCTCCCAGTTACTGGCCAGCTTGGGGCAGAGTCCCTTTCTTCGCCGAGGGCAGTGAACCCAGACCTGCTGCCCAGCTTGAAATCCCCGGCCCTTGCAGTGAGTATCGTATGCCCGTTTCTGACGCTGGCCAGCTGAGGTGAGGTGCTTCCGAGCGTAAGCATGGGCAGTGTCCAATCGGTCCTGTAGCTGCTGGAGGTATTCCGGGCCGGTAGGTTCCGGAGTGTGGAGCTGAGGTGGCCGGCCAAACACAAGGTCCACTGGGGTGCGGAGCTCTCTCCCAAACATAAGAGCCGCTGGCGTGCACCCTGTAGATTCATGCACTGCAGTCCGGTAGGCCATTAGGACCAAGGGCAAGCATTGATCCCAGTCACGCTGGTGCTGGGAGGTCCACATGGTCAGCTGGGTGGCAAGGGTGCGGTTAAACCGCTCCACCAATCCATCGCTCTGTGGGTGTAGTGGGGTCGTCCTGGTTTTCTTAATACCCAGCCGCCTGCACACCTCACCAAACACCTGCGCTTCAAAGTTACGCCCCTGGTCACTATGTAGCTCCTCGGGAACCCCAAACCGGCAGAACATGCCTTCCAGCAGTGCCTCCGCGCAGGTAGTCGCGCTCTGATCGGGGACTGCGTACGCCTCAGGCCATTTAGTAAAGTAATCCATGGCCACCAGGACGTACCGGTTGCCCCCCTCCGTCCGTGGAAACGGCCCTAAGATGTCCACACCGACGCGCTCTAATGGTGCCCCCACCTGGTACTGCTGGAGCGGGGCATGAGAGCGGTCCAAGGGGCCCTTCCGGGCGGTGCACTGGTCACAGCGTCGCACATAAGTCTCCACATCACGTCGGCACCGTCCCCAGTAGAACCGCTCCCGAAGCCGACCCAGGGTCTTGGCAACGCCGAAGTGTCCAGTGGCTGGTCCGCCATGCACGGCTCGCAGGACGGTCTCTCGGAGAGCTTGAGGAACCACCACTTGTAGCCGCTTGCGCCCTGTCGCAGGGTCTGTCCAGAAACGGTACAGCACACTTTCCCGGAGGCTCAAACATTCCCATTGCGCCAACAGCACTTTTACCTCCGGGGAGAGGGCTGACACCGCACGTCTGGCTGGGCGCTGACCCGCCGATAACCAGCGGATCAGCGGTGCCAGCTCAGCGTCCAGACCCTGCTGACGCTGGATCTCCCCCGCTGGCAACTCAAGGGGGGTCTCCACAGCTACAGTGGCAGCACTTACTCGCTCCTCCAAGGACCGCTGTGCCTCTCGCTCCTCCATCCGATGGCAGTGCTTACAGTCCTCAGAGAAGCAGGGGCGACGGGACAGGGCATCTGCATTATTGTGTAGGCATACCCTTGCAGTGTCTCTATCCAGCGAGCCACCTGTCCTTCGGGCTCGCGGAAGTTGAGCAGCCACCGCAGGGAGGCGTGATCCGTGCGCAGCTTGAATCTTCACCCGTAGAGATAGGGACGAAAGTGGTGCACGGCCCGTACTACAGCCAACAGTTCCCGGCGAGTCACACAATAGTTCCGCTCTGTTTTACTAAGAGCTTGGCTGTAGTACGCGACCACTTGTTCTCCGTCCGAGCCTTCCTGGGCTAGCACTGCTCCGATCCCCACATCGCTCGCGTCCGTGTCCAGGATGAACGGTTTTTGGGGGTCAGGGAACGCCAAGACTGGGGCCTTCACAAGGGCCTCTCGCAATTCCCCAAAGGCAGCTGCGCAGTCGGTGTCCCAGCTGAACCAGCCCCCTTTCTCAGTCAGGCGGTGCAGGGGCCTGGCGATCTGAGCAAAGTCCTTCACAAAGCGGTGGTAATAAGACACCAGGCCCAGAAAGCTACGCACCTCTGTCACAGTCCTGGGGACCGGCCAGTCCTTTACAGCAGTCACTTTAGCAGGGTCTGTGGCAATGCCGTCTGCCCCGACAACATGTCCGAGGAAGTGTGTTTCTCTTCTCAGCAGGTTGCACTTCCCAGGGTGGAGTTTTAAGCCAGCTCCACGGATGCGCTCGAACACAGTCCGCAAGTTCTGCAGTGCCGCCGAAAAGGTGGTGGCGTGCACCAGTAAGTCATCCAGGTATACAACACAATGGGTCCGTGGAACTCCGGTGAGCACCCGCTCCATCAGGCGCTCGAACGTTGCTGGGGCATTGCACAGTCCAAAGGGCATCACTGAAAACTGCCACAGACCCTGGCCAATGGAGAATGCAGTTTTCTGTCATGCCTCAGGGGCCAGCTCAACCTGCCAGTATCCGCTGCGCAGGTCGAGGGAGCTGAACCAGCGGGAGCCTGTGATGTAGTCCAGAGCTTCATCGATTCTGGGGAGGGGGTACGAGTCCTTGTGTGTCACTGCATTCAGTTTGCGATAATCCACACAGAACCGCAGTGACCCGTCTTTTTTTTTACTAGCAGGGCTGGCGCGGCCCAGGGGCTAGCCGATTGTTCAATTACCCCGGCAGTGGCCATTTCCAGAATCATGCCCTCGGCCGCTTCCCGCTTTGCCAAGGGTAGCCGCCGTGGCCGCTCCCGGATCGGAGCCGCGTCTCCCGTGTTAATGCTGTGCTGAACTAATCCAGTCCGCCCACAGTCCTCTATGTTTGCAGCAAAAATGTCCAAGTACCCCCTTAATAGTTCCCATAACTGGTCCCGCTGGCCCTGAGATAGACCCTCCTTACTCCTCTGCCACAGCGCTTTCACCGCATCAGTTATCCTGCAGTCCTGTGTTCCACCGGTTGTGGTTGCAGGGGGCGGTGAAAGTTCTGCAGGAGAGGGGGCGGAGACAGTTGAAGCCCTTGCAAACTCCGTCGCCGATGTCCTGTCCTCTGCTTCTGGGAGAGGCCGGGTCCTGCCCCCCTGCGTCCGACGAACCTCCCTCATCTGGCTATGCCGCACGGTGGTTCTGGTGCGGCGTTGCTCCCCTTCCTTCTCCCGACCCGGAATCAGGCGCAGTTGGCTCTGGCCAAGGCACAAGGTTCCCTCAGCCAAGTCGATGGTAGCTCCTACTTTGTTCAGGAGGTCCAGGCCCAGAATGCAGCGATCCTGTATCTCCGCCAGCCAGAATTCGTGTTGGATCGTGCAGTCTCCGAGCTGGATCTCCAGATGCCGTCGTCCCAGCATGGACGCGACCTGGCCGGTGACAGTGCGGAGGCGAACCGTGGTGGGCGTCCAGCCTTCCAGCCATCCGTCACTTTCTCTGGGGAGGACCCCGGGCTGCAGGATGGAGATGGTGGAGCCTGTGTCGACCAAGGCCTTGCACTGCACCCCATTTAAGAGGCAGGGTGCATGCAGACTGTTGCCCCGGCCAACACGGCCCACCATTGCCACGCGTCGTTCTCTTTGTCTCTATGGGTGGGGGAAGGAAGGTGAAGGAGCTGCGGTCCCCCGTTTACGCCGCTCCTTTTTCGTTTCCCGCCCATGACGTCTCTTCTTCAGATGGTACTGGGTGACGGCGGCGGCGGCATTGTGCATGCAGGTGACCCGGGCTTCCGCAGTTCCAGCAGCGCCTTACAGGAGTGGTCTGCCTGACAGCGGCGGTATCCTCGTCTCCATCGCTATCTTCCTTTCCTCTGACCGCGCAGACTTTGGGGATCCGGACTCTCTCGCCCTCCTCGAGCACGGCCTCAATCCTTAGGGCATGGGTTAAAGCCTGCTCTAGGGAGGTTGGGGCAACGAGCTGAACCTGTTGTCAGAGCGCGGTGGGCTTCAAGCCACGGATGAACGCCTCCATCGCCAGGTCTTCTTGTACAGCCGGAGGTAAACCAGGATACCCCCTCCGTGCCAAGTATTTAGTGTCTGCGGCCAGTATCCCGAGTTTCTCGACACTGACTCTCTTGCGCGAGGCAAGGCGATAGCGCCGGCTGACGGCTGACTCCACTTAGCCAACATGGCGCTGGAGAGCCGTGGATAGGGTATGGAAGTCACAAGGCTCCTCTGGGTCTAAATCGAGCAATGCTTGCATCGCCTTCCCTTCCAGTGCTCAACAGTCAGTAGTGCTCAACAGAAAATAATGCATACAGAAAAATATTGTATACTGGCCATGGGCTTTGGATTTGCCCAGCGCCGTAACTAAGCATTTAGCTACAGGGGCATGCATATATATATATATATATATATATATATATATATATATATATATATATATATATATATATATTATTGTTATTTTTTTTTTTTTTTTGGATGTTAGGAGTTAGGATGGTATTTACTCGCGCATAGTTTTGTATGTTATTTCCGAATTTCTCCTTTAACATGTCTGAAGGGGACACTGTATTACTTAAAACGTGAATTAACGTATTAAAACGTGTTAACTGTGAGCAGTTACCTTGGGATTACACACCAGGTTCAGACGCATTGATTGGACTAATGTATCCGCAGGCGACCTAAGACTCACCGTTTCAACGGTGTCAGTAGTGCTCAACAGAAAATAATTCATACAGAAAAATATTGTATACTGGCCATGGGCTTTGGTTTTACCCAGCGCCGTAACTAAGCATTTAGCTACCGGGGCATGCAAATATATATATATTTGTGGCACACTCTACAACCCGGTTTCTCAGAGACGTCGGATTCAGCGGCAAAGAGTTGCGTCGCACAGTGAAGAACTTATCTGAAGCAGCAGAGAGGAGCAGCAACTGGTTGTGGTTGAGACGGAAAGATTCTGGCTGGGGATCCCAAGCACAATAGAAAGAAAGAAATGCTGATGTACAGGTAAGTAAGCTGGGCTGAGTTGAGTGGGGGACGGAGGGGGGTCATGCTGGGACGCCAGAATCACCGTCGAGCCCTCTTGAAGTGTCTTGGGCTAGTCGGCGAAACACTGAGGATGGAAGGTGCCCACTTGAAAACCCCAGAGATGTACCCTACTTAGCTCAATCCAGACGGTTGTCATGCTGATGCGCTGGGGAGGCCGCACTTTGGTTGATCCCCGGAGCCAGCATCGCAGCCGTCGTGTGTGCTGATGCGCCAGGGAGGCAAAATAAGCTGATCCCTGGAGCCAGCATTACACTTCAGCCATTAACACCAGACAGAAGGAAACGTAAATGGATGGAGACACATATGGATCACATTAGTTTACTGTAAAGCTACGTCTTAGTTGGTGCTTATCTTGGCGAGAGCCGAGTTCAAATCAGCATGAAGTTTTAACATCTACTCTTGTGTAATGGAAATCATATATATATATATATATATATATATATATATATATATATATATATATATATATATATATAAATTGCATGGACCTCCGGAATGAAGCAACCGGAGGTGGATGGAAAGACTCAATATTGCAGCTACCGGGGCATGCAAGTCTCCATATCGTAGATACCGGGGCATGCAATTATATATATATATATATATATATATATATATATATATATATATATATATGATGGAGAGGCATATTCCCATTCCCTTAATAGTTAGGATGGTATTTACTCGCGCATACACTCTAAATCTGGGGTTGATACTGTGGAGGAAGCTTTTAAGGTGCTTCGAAGAACCTTTTTACTAGGGTTCCATGAGGAACCTTACAAATAAGGATCTTTTAAGAACCTCAAGGTTCTACTTGGAACCTTTTATGTTTATTTACAAACTTACATGCATAATATTATATATATATATATATATATATATATATATATATATATATAATATGCGTGTCTGCATAATTTGTCTGGTTAAATAACATGCTAGGAATTACTGGTTTGCAATATCAATAAAAACAAAGAAATACTTTTTATAGAAACCCTTTATTACGGGTAGAGCAATAAAATAAATAAATACAGTATAGGAGTTATACTTTTAATTATAACACATAAATGCATACAAATAAAACAGTCTGTATATGTTTCATTACCCTTAGAATAACAAATACACAAATAAGTGAAAGGCTGACAACATTTCTTGACAGGTAGATATATAAATATATTAATTATAACTAATCATAATATATTATCCATAATGTAATTAATTTAATTACAAACAAAACAAGCAAAAACCTAACTTTAGTCACAAGTATTTTATAAAACAAGTATTATAAAAAATATTAACACATTTATTTATTTTTATTTATTTATTTATTGCATTTATATAGCGCTTTTTATACAAAAGTATCGCAAAGCACTGTATAGTACATAGCAGGAAAAAAATCACAATCCGTTTGTATAGCAGGTCACACATATAACTGCTACACTCAGCCCATTTAAATACAGATTTAAACAGTATACACAATACAAAAGCACCAATTTTAAAGTTACATTAAAACCCACTAAGATAAGCGAGCCATTTTATAAAAGTGTGTTTTTAGTCTTGACTTGAAAACTGTAATGGACCCAGATTTCCTGATAAACGAAGGCTGAGCATTCCAGAAAAAAGCCCTGCCTCCCGTGTTGTTTTGTTGACCCTAGGAATAACCAGCAGCCCCACATCCTGTGATTTCAGAGTGTGGTTTGGAAGATACGGTGTCAGTAACTCCTGTAAATAATGAGGCGCTAATCCATTCAGGGCCTTATAAGTTAACAGCAAAATCACCATTTAAAAAAGTACATTACAATAATCAATTCTAGATGAAACAAAGACATGTATTATTCTCTCGGCATCAGATACAGAAATAATTAGAACATAAGAAGGTTGTTTCTTTTATTATTTATTTCTTATTTCTGTTTGTTGTTAGTAGCTTATTGATCCCAGAATCTCATCAAGCAGCTTCTTGAAGAATCCCAGGATGTCAGCTTCAACAACATTATTGGGGAGTTGGTCTAAGTTTGGCTATATTTCTCAAATGGTAAAAATATACTTTAGTAACTTCCCTAGTATGAGTCTAAAATGATAGATCAGACTCAAAGATTACCCTCAAACTCTTAATTTCGACTTTAAATTTTGATGAGAGACTGCAAGGGTCGTGCTCATGTAATCCTACATTTCCTTTTAGTTGGTTCTGTGAGCCCACTAGCATAACCTCTGTTTTATCTCAATTCAACATTAGGAGATTCTGTGACATCCAATGCTTGATGTCTGTAAGGCAAGTAGCTAATAACACCCAGGCAGAAGAATGTCCTTGCTTTAGGGACAGATAACAGGTGGTTATCATCAGCATAGCTGTATACAACTGTAAGTTGCCCTGGGTAAGGGTGTCTGCTCAAAAGAAAAAAAAAAAAATAGTAATCCCTGAGCCTGTGGTTATTATAGCAGAACCAACACCCTTATTGCTTTCCCGACCTGGCGCCTGACAAAAGAAAGTTTACTATTCCCACTATACTAGGTGGAGTTTTCTGATCTTTTTGGAGTACCCAAAATACATTTCTCAATATAATATTAGGCTGTTTTTTCTCTGTGGGTATTTGATATTGTACACAAAATACAAGGAAAAAAGAAGCCCAAATCTCTGGGTGAGGGCCTCAGGTTATTATTATTTGTTTATTTAGCAGACACCTTTATCCAAGGCTTACAGAGACTAGGGAGTGTGAACTATGCATCAGCTGCAGAGTCACTTACAATTATGTCTCACCCGAAAGACGGAGCACAAGGAGGTTAAGTGGCTTGCTCAAGGTCACACAATGAGTCAGTTTGCCGAGGTGGGATTTGAACCGTGGACTTCCTGGTTACGAACCCTTTTCTTTAACCACTGGACCACACAGCCTCCTCAGCAAGTAAATGTTGTCCATTCATTCTCAGACCAATTTTTGTATCAAGATGGAAGGGGTTTCCCCAGATAATGACAGGTGTGGGAGTTGTAGGGTCCTTAAAAAATAAAAAATAAAAAAATAAAAAACAGAAAAATAAATCACTTACACTGTATTTTAAAAATAAAATGCTGACGCAGCATCTTACGTTATATTGTGATCATCTTTATTTGCATATTCCCATTCCCTTAATTCTTCAATTTCAACACCATCCCTCTCCCCTGATGTAATAATTTATAGCTGTTAGTTTTTAATACTTTTCATGTATTGTATTTGATGCCATGGGCTAGAAGAATTGGAGGTAATTCTATTTATAAATTCACTGTTTGGCAACAGCAGTTCAAAAAATATATATATATATATATATATATATATATATATTTTCCGAATGTTTTCGTTAGAGACAAAAATCCAAAGTTTTTAATACAGGTGATTTATTTATTTACTTATTTATTTATTTATTAATCATTTTCAGCATCTTTAAACAGCTTGTTCAGTGGTAACCACGCACTGGATACTGAAGTAAACTGCAGCTACGTTCCAGCATGAATGAGACACGGACAGTGCGTCACGTTCAACCTTGACCTCTGTACACCAGAAGCAGTTTAAAGTAGATTTATGTACATTTAAAGCAACATTGTCTTTGTTCATGATGATATATGATAAGTGTATTAGTTTGGTTCTCAAACAAACAAACAAAAAAATCCTTGCATGTTTTTTGCCCCGCCCCAAGTGTAAAAACAAATATTCTCTGACAGCATATAGACAGTACGTGTTTTCCGCAGCAAACAGATTCTTACGGTCTCTGTTCATGATGACAAAGAGTTTAACTGAGTGCATTGTTTCGATATGTTTGATTGGTCTCGCAGCAGTATGGGTAAAAATAGACTGAATGGCCTTGCCCTGCTAATATGTGCGGACATGTCCCAGGAGGAAGTGTTACAGCGTTTTGATAGATCAGGCCATAGGAGGATTAGCAAACCCTGATTTAAAGTAAAGTCTTCTAAATCAGTTTTTAATTGTGGCATCATACAGTCTCAGCAGTCCGATCAGTCTTAGCATTAGTATCAGCAATCTTACCAGTCCCAGCAGTGTCAGCACCGGTCTTACCAGTTTCAGCACCAGTCTTACCAGTCCCAGCAGTAGCAGCACCAGTCCCAGCAGTGGCAGCACCAGTCTTACCAGTCCCAGCAGTGGCAGCACCAGTCTTACCAGTTCCAGCAGTAGAAGCACCACTCTTACCAGTCCCAGCAGTAGCAGCACTAGTCTTACCAGTCCCAGCAGCACCAGTCTTACCAGTTTCAGCAGTAGCAGCACCAGTCTTACCAGTCCCAGCAGTAGCAGAACCACTTACCAGTCCCAGCAGCACCAGTCTTACCAGTTCCAGCAGTAGCAGCACCAGTCTTACCAGTTCCAGCAGTAGCAGCACCAGTCTTACCAGTTCCAGCAGTAGGAGCACCAGTCTTACCAGTTCCAGCAGTAGCAGCACCAGTCCTGCCAGTCCCAGCAGTGTCAGCATCAGTTCCAGAAGTAGCAGCACCAGTCTTACCAGCTCCAGTTGTAGCATCAGTGTCATCAGTGTCAGCATTAACTTCAATAGCAGTGAACCAAACGCATGTCTCTCAATGAAGGTATAAACCCATCTACGTGTTCATATCTATAACTTCTATTCTTCTTGTCCTTTTAATATCACATATTTCTAACAGTGTGAATAGGGTAATTTTAGGAATTTGTTGTATCGCTTTGCAGTTTGCATTAATAGTCTCCAGGCTTTAAAATATGATAAATTTCACCTTCGTAACATGAACAGGATATGCACAGGGTTTTGTTTTTTTTTTAGACAAAAATTTGATTTTTGCCTCAGTAAAAATCTATTCCTAGCTAAGCCCCTGGTAACATTAAACTGGTAAGATGGACCATGTCTAGGCAAAATGATCACATGCTTGACATGATAAAACAAGCCCCACCTTGCTCAGACTTAGAGCCAAAGGATTGTATGAACATGTGCCCATACTCACCTTGCCCAGTCAAGCAAAAGGATCAGCTGTTTAATATCATACAGCATAATGCATCTTGACCAAACAACATGGTCAATAAAGTCTGCTATGTGAGCCAATTAATATATATATATATATATATATATATATATATATATATGTTTCTCTACAGCAGTTGAATTGACAGTAGAAAGTTATGTAAAATAGTTTTTTAAAGAAAACCTTTTTTTCATGAAAGAATATTTGTCTGTTAGTTAAAAGGACAGCTTGAAATTGTGTTTAGTTTTTCCTGAAGCTTAC
Organism: Acipenser ruthenus; assembly: GCF_902713425.1. Lineage (NCBI taxonomy): Eukaryota > Metazoa > Chordata > Actinopteri > Acipenseriformes > Acipenseridae > Acipenser > Acipenser ruthenus. The sequence continues at coordinate 26,765,431 of NC_081192.1, forward strand.
AGTACTCCCGAAAACATTTGTGGATCACTCACTTTTTTCCTTTGCACTTTAAGATATATGCTGTTTGTTGGCAACTGAAACTGCCCCTCCTCTAAAGTGATCAGATTGATTAGAGGTACAGTACTTGTGTCTCCCAATACCAATGCATCAAATTAACTTCATATGCAGAATTACATTGATTTTTTTCTATCATGTAATTGAAAAACCCTGTTAGAAATAATATGTAGTGCCTCTTTTTCTTATTAAATCTGTTTGTGTGTTTACGTCTTTGTCTACATGCCTGGTGACATACGAACAGAAAAATAGCTAAGCTTTTCTCGGCAGCCAAATGTTTATGTTTATAATGTTGTGTGCGAGCAGGAAGGCGTGGCCACTGGACTGCGTGTGTGCGTGCGCTTTGTGATTTGGGATTTGGTGTTTAATGTTATGTTAATGTTCTGTTGTTAGGCACACTGGACCTGCAAGGCGGTGTAGCCTACATCCTAGCCCGCGAAAGAACGCTTACTCAACTGTTCAAGTGATGCGCACCATTTCAGACGCTGTCATATATTGACACCGTAAACTACAATACTTAATGCTTTGTCACACAATTACCAGGAATTATTATTCAGTACTGTATTTTAAAGTTGTTTTTTTTATTTTTTACAGTAGTACTAAAATAAAATTGTTTTCAGTTTGCATGAGTGACAAATTATATTAAACACCATGGTTTTAAAAGAACGTCGATAAAAAAAGTCTCATTTAATCAAGAGAAAAATATAGTAATTTGTGTTTTATTATTTTCGTACCAGAACCGCCCGAGAAATCGTAGCAGTGAAGCAAATCTTATGTTTACCTCATACTTAATACTCATGTATCCTAGAAATCGTCATTAAACAATAGACTTAATGAAACATTTTACGTCAGAAAGTTCCCAGAAGTATCATAAGTATATTACCCTTTTCCTCTCTCAGTTCAGCCCAATTGATTATCGTCATCAAGTTTAGTAAAAAAAAAAAATTAAAAAAAATTACCTCAGAAATTCTATCATTGACCCGCATCATTAACAAAAGCAAAATAACCTTTTTTTTATTTTACTCGTGGATGTTGTAGAGCTGTCTGTACGTCTTTAGTTTATATTTTTTCATTCATTCACACAAATAAAGATAATTAGCGTTATTAAAAGGTTTTACTCACCTGTCAGTGAAGAAAGCTCTACCGCCTGTGAAGAAACGTTGAACACCTGCCTCGCGCTGTGGGTTGCGATGGCAGCTGATTGGTTGAGAGGGCAACCGCTGTTGCTGGGGCATTTCTTCGTCGACCGCGCTTTTTCTACTTTTAGTAGTTAAAAAATTTCAAACAGCCTTTTGCCAGCGATAGCATAATGTATTTATTTATGTATTTATTTATTTATTTATTTATTTATGTTGTATTGTGTTGTGCAGGGGCATCTTGCCCTGAGGTTTTATTATTGTGTTGAACGTCGTATGGGTTTCTCCTACATATTTATCCAATTAAAGGTTCTGTTCAAGATGGATACAAATGGAAATAAACTACAATACACATGTTATACATACATATACTATTATAAATTCTAGTTAAATATTTGGAAGTAGCAGCACCAGTCTTACCAGCTCCAGTTGTAGCATCAGTGTCATCAGTGTCAGCATTAACTTCAATAGCAGTGAACCAAACGCATGTCTCTCAATGAAGGTATAAACCCATCTACGTGTTCATATCTATAACTTCTATTCTTCTTGTCCTTTTAATATCACATATTTCTAACAGTGTGAATAGGGTAATTTTAGGAATTTGTTGTATCGCTTTGCAGTTTGCATTAATAGTCTCCAGGCTTTAAAATATGATAAATTTCACCTTCGTAACATGAACAGGATATGCACAGGGTTTTGGGGTTTTTTTTAGACAAAAATTTGATTTTTGCCTCAGTAAAAATCTATTCCTAGCTAAGCCCCTGGTAACATTAAACTGGTAAGATGGACCATGTCTAGGCAAAATGATCACATGCTTGACATGATTAAACAAGCCCCACCTTGCCCAGACTTAGAGCCAAAGGATTGTATGAACATGTGCCCATACTCACCTTGCCCAGTCAAGCAAAAGGATCAGCTGTTTAATATCATACAGCATAATGCATCTTGACCAAACAACATGGTCAATAAAGTCTGCTATGTGAGCCAATTAATATACATATATATATATATATGTTTCTCTACAGCAGTTGAATTGACAGTAGAAAGTTATGTAAAATAGTTTTTGAAAGAAAACCTTTTTTTCATGAAAGAATATTTGTCTGTTAGTTAAAAGGACGGCTTGAAATTGTGTTTAGTTTTTCCTGAAGCTCACAGTACTCCCGAAAACATTTGTGGATCACTCACTTTTTTCCTTTGCACTTTAAGATATATGCTGTTTGTTGGCAACTGAAACTGCCCCTCCTCTAAAGTGATCAGATTGATTAGAGGTACAGTACTTGTGTCTCCCAATACCAATGCATCAAATTAACTTCATATGCAGAATTACATTGATTTTTTTCTATCATGTAATTGAAAACCCCTGTTAGAAATAATATGTAGTGACTCTTTTTCTTATTAAATCTGTTTGTGTGTTTACGTCTTTGTCTACATGCCTGGAACGCTTACTCAACTGTTCAAGTGATGCGCACCATTTCAGACGCTGTCATATATTGACACCGTAAACTACAATACTTAATGCTTTGTCACACAATTACCAGGAATTATTATTCAGTACTGTATTTTAACGTTTTTTTTTTTTTACAGTAGTACTAAAATAAAATTGTTTTCAGTTTGCATGAGTGACAAATTATATTAAACACCATGGTTTTAAAAGAACGTCGTTAAAACAAGTCTCATTTAGTCAAGAGAAAAAGATACAGTAATTTGTGTTTTATTATTTTCGTACCAGAACCGCCCGAGAAATCGTAGCAGAGAAGCAAATCATATATTTACCTCATACTTAATACTCATGTATCCTAGAAATCGTCATTAAACAATAGACTTAATGAAACATTTTACGTCAGAAAGTTCCCAGAAGTATCATAAGTATTACCTTTTTCCTCTCTCAGTTCAGGCCAATTGATTATCGTCATCAGGTTTAGTAAAAAAAAAAAAAAAAAAAAAAAAAAAAAAATTACCTCAGAAATTCTATCATTGACCCGCATCATTAACAAAAGCAAAATAACCTTTTTTTTATTTTACTCGTGGATGTTGTAGAGCTGTCTGTACGTCTTTAGTTTATATTTTTTTCATTCATTCACACAAATAAAGATAATTAGCGTTATTAAAAGGTTTTACTCACCTCTCAGTGAAGAAAGCTCTACCGCCTGTGAAGAAACGTTGAACACCTGCCTCGCGCTGTGGGTTGCGATGGCAGCTGATTGGTTGAGAGGGCAACCGCTGTTGCTGGGGCATTTCTTCGTCGACCGCGCTTTTTCTACTTTTAGTAGTTAAAAATTTCAAACAGCCTTTTGCCAGCGATAGCATAATGTATTTATTTATTTATTTATTTATGTTGTATTGTGTTGTGCAGGGGAGTTTTCCCTTCTCGTCGGGTCAGGCAGCATCCTCTGGCTGCTGGGCGACGTAGAGAGGGAGACATGAGAAGAGCAAAGGATTAGATATAAACACTTTCCGCCGGGTCAGACAGCATCCTCCGACTGCTGGGTGACGTAAAAGTGAGAGAGAGAGCAAAGTTTAGACATATAACATACAACAAACTGACTCTCGCTCCCGACGGGTCAGGCAGCATCCTCTGGCTGCTGGGCGTTTAGTGGAGCAAGAGACAGGAAGGGGACGAACAGGACAAAAGGACAGATCCTTCGCAACTCAGTGCAGCATCCTCAGGCAGCTAAGCTGGCAGCTGAGCGGCGTGTAGAGCTTAGGAAAAAGTGTCTCGTGTCCGTTTAGGAGAGACGAAAACAGAGAACCCCCCCCCCCCCCTCGGTCGGGGTCCGCTCGGCAGGTGGAGGCACGGCCTACTGCATGAGGGGGCTGAAATGGTCCTGGACCTGAAATAGAAGAGAGGAGATGGGACAGCAAGGTTGAGGCCTGGAAGGCTTAGCGCATAAGCAGCAGAAGAATAGGATGTGGCCGGGGGTCCCCTCAGGCCGGCGAGGAACAGCCGGGCGGCAGTGGTTGAGACGAGAGGCCGACCCGGACAGCCGGGGGAGTGAGACTCACTTCCCCCCCTGAGGGAGCCCTGTGCGGACAGTGCGATATGGAAAGGAGCAGAGGTGGGGAGGAGGAGGAACAAAAAAGAGGTATGACACAGGCCCGGTTTTTGGGATGGAACCGCATAACAGTCTCGCGTTTTGATTGGTCCATGTCTGTCACATGAATATGTCGTCACACGAGTGGAAAAGCGTGCAGGCATTTTTAACATTGTGATCAGATAGAGTGATCTGCTTTCCACAACCTTACCATTAAAATATAATGTGGTATTACACTGTACTGATATTACAAAATATGAGGAATTACTTTATATAAATTATCATGTTATGCACGAATGTAAGAATTGGCTTTCTGTGGTGGTGTACTTTTTTCTTTCAAGTAGCATATATCGATAATCGTTTTTGCGATATATTTTAATATAAAACATATACGCTATTGCAGTTTTGTTACAGAATACATTAGTTTATCTCTAATGTAATCACAGTTTTACATATAGACTGCCCCTGTTTTCATTTACGTCGCAAATTCTGGGCTGCTTTGCTTTTCAGATAATGTCCCAAATTCTGGGCCGATTTGGTTTGCAGATAACATCCCAAATTCTGGGCCGCTTTGGTTTTTAGATAACGTCCCAAATTCTGGGCCGCTTTGGTTTTTAGATAACGTCCCAAATTCTGGGCCGCTTTGATAACATCCCAATTTCTGGGCTGCTCTGGTTTTCAGATAACGTTCCGAATTCTGCATTTTCGAATTCAGGCCAGTTTTTGAGCTATTCTGCTTAGCTGACAGCCGAGTTTCTAAGTCATGCATGCACAGTTTACCATAAACTGGACCGTTAACTCATTTAAGAGTACATGAATCAAAGTTAATGTATTTTTTACTCTCCTCAGAAAACATTTAGGAACATGGTATACCAAAAAAAAAAAAGGTCATCTCATTTGCTTATGTAATGTCCATCAATATATAGTGAGGCATAGGGGTTTATCAGAACTTCTGGGTTTAAGAGACCAGTGACCTTCAACAACTTCAAATAAATCCTATTGTATTGTATTAGTCAGCATTTCCCTTATCTATTCCTGATCATTTATACTGTAGGTCAGGGGTTTTCAACCTTTTTTTGAAACTGTAGCCCTTCTATCTGGAGGTTTCAGCTCGAGTACCCCTTTACAATTTTCGCTCAACTGAACGGTACCTCAGTTACAATAAAATGGAGAATAATCTGATGACCCCCCCCCCCCCTGTTTATTTAATAAGTCTGGGTGACAAACTGCTGGTTTAGGACAGAACAACAAACAGTAAGCTTAATTCTTAAAACTTTTAACTACAAGTATTTGGATGCACAGAATTAAAAAGACAAGTATTAGGTTAGGAGCACACCTATTTTTTGTAACTTTGACGGCCTTTTGTAAAAGTTTGAAGACCTTTTGATACCCAGCATACACTGCAATACCCAGCAAAGTTATACACTGATATTCTGATAGCACAGCAATTCAAATGAAGTTTGTAATTGGTTGTGTTCCTCAAATACACAATAAAAAGTTATATTTATAGGGTATACAGTTATACAGCGATACAGTGGTTTCGGACATCTAAGAACAGGTACTGCGAGCATCTGGATTCATACTCAGAGGTACTCTGTAGCCTCCTGGGACATTCACAGCTTGTTTGACACCCTCTTGTAGTTGCCCGTTTCTGCATATAAAGCAAAATGCTGTTTGTCAATCTCTCTTTTTTCTTATAAATCAGTCTTTGCAAGAATCATTCCAAAAACACTTGAATCAGTTAGGCACTACAGGCCTTTAAATTGCAGTACCAATTTGCAAGTTGCTAAGTGGTTGCGTTCCTCAAATTTGCAGTGCAAAGTGATATCTTAAAGAATAGGGTATGTAGTGCTTTTTTTCGCCTCCCCTTGCTTTTGGTGCAAAACTGTGCTCTGATACACTCAGGCTGATACTGTGATCACAAAACACTTGTAATGGACTTAAATTGGTGCTTCTGTACTCTTTTTAGATGCACAACAATCTTAGCTAAAGAAAATGGGTTCCTTCGAGTTCGTAAGACCCACGACCGCCATTAGCTGAGCCTTACCCCGATGGTGTTTTTATAATGGGATTTGCCATAGGGAAGGGGGTGGTCTCTTATCGTACCCGTATCTCCACGACCCCTGGGCCAACAAACTCAGAAGGACATTCTTTGCATACACAAGAGTCTTAGCTAAAGAAAGACATCAGCCACGGGTTCAAACGCCACCCCACCGCCAGATGGTGGCCGTTGCCCCAAAGGGGTTTTATAATGGGATTTCCCATAGACATTTTTCAGGGTGCTGTATCTTGGGTTCCGGGGGTCCCCAAGACTTGAAAATCGGTATGGAGGTCCACCTCGGGGCCCCTGTCGATCCCTCCAAGCAACGTGTCCCCAGCTAGAAAGGACACCAGTTTAGACTTTTTTTGCCAACCTGGAGCTCAAAAGCTATTGGAAATGCAACCTTGACATTCCATCATGCTGAAAATGTGAAAATTTGTTGAAAATGTAGCATTTGAAAACGGGTGGCTCCCTGTGAAAGAGGGCCCCCAGACATGACCCTAGGAAGTTCAACCCGGTTTCTAGGCCCCGGGGTCATGGAGATATGACCCCGAAAAGGGTAGTTTTTGGACATTTTTGACAGGGCGTATCTCGGGTTCTGTGGGGGTTAGGAACTTGATTTTTTTTTTTGCGTTGGGGCCCCATGGGGCCCCGCACAAGGAGTCACTATTTTTATGGTTCAAATGCCAGGACGGCTTGGCAAAGTGAATTTTTTCGTCATGACATGAGTTTTTGGGTGAACCACCACACCTTTTTAGGGGGTGGTTTGGGGTGCTCCCCTGAGTCTATATCACTTTGAATGGTGGTTCTACGTGCTCGGGTTCGAGAGATATGCCTGAAAATGTGTTTTATAACACTGCCATAGACATGAATGGGGCTGAATACCCGAAAATATATTTTGCAAAGAATTGCTAAGGTGGGTGTATGCGTGCAGGGGTTGTATGGTGGGTGTATGCGTGCAGGGGTTGCATAGTGGTGTGTGCGTGCAGGGGTTGCATGGTGGGTGTATGCATGCAGGGGTTGCATGGTGGGTGTATGCGTGCAGGGGTTGCATGGTGGTGTGTGCGTGCAGGGGTTGCATGGTGGGTGTATGCGTGCAGGGGTTGTATGGTGGGTGTATGCGTGCAGGGGTTGCATAGTGGTGTGTGCGTGCAGGGGTTGCATGGTGGGTGTATGCATGCAGGGGTTGCATGGTGGGTGTATGCGTGCAGGGGTTGCATGGTGGTGTGTGCGTGCAGGGGTTGCATGGTGGGTGTATGCGTGCAGGGGTTGTATGGTGGGTGTATGCGTGCAGGGGTTGCATGGTGGTGTGTGCGTGCAGGGGTTGCATGGTGGGTGTATGCATGCAGGGGTTGCATGGTGGGTGTATGCGTGCAGGGGTTGCATGGTGGTGTGTGCGTGCAGGGGTTGCATGGTGGGTGTATGCGTGCAGGGGTTGCATGGTTGGTGTATGCATGCAGGGGTTGCATGGTGGTACACGTGTGTGGAGGGGAATTGGAGTTCAGGTTTTGCGCACAAGAGGGGCGGGGAAAAGACTGGGAAGGGTAGGGTAAAAGAAAAATTACTACAAGCATTTATTTTCACTTTCGACTCCCAGTCTCCTTACCATCACTTTATGATTTTATTTTGTGATTATTTAATTATTGTCAAAATAAACGGCCTTCATCTACTCACAGTTGCAGTCTCATTTCTGTCCAAAAAGAACCTGAAACACTACAATATATTGATGGACGTTACATAAGAAAATGAGATGTCCTTTTTTCGGAATACCATGTTCCTTCCCAAAAATGTGTTTTAATATTAGCCTTTAATAAAGGAAAACGGCTGCTTTAATTAATTTTCATGTATCTATTTCAGTGCAATGTAGTTTCTTCATGTAATAAGAAATACGTTTAACATTTACATTTTTGTTTTTTTCATTAAAAAAAAAAAAAAAAAAAAAAGATTTCTGGGGAGAGTAAAAAATACATGAACTTTGATTAATGTACTAAGGGTTACTCTCAAATAAATTCACGATCCAGTTTATGGTAAACTGTGCATGCATGACTTAGAAACTCGGCTGTCAGCTGATTCCCCAAAACTGGGCTGAATTCGGAAATGCAAAGCGGCCCAGAATTTGGGACGTTATCTAAAAACCAAGGCTGCCCAGAATTTGGGACGTTATCTAAAAACCAAAGCGGCCCAGAATTTGGGACGTTATCTAAAAACCAAGGCGGCCCAGAATTTGGGACGTTATCTAAAAACCAAGGCGGCCCAGAATTTGGGACATTATCTGAAAAGCAAAGCGGCCCAGAATTTGGGACGTAAATGAAAACAGGGGCAGTCTATATGTAAAACTGTGATTACATTAGAGATAAACTAATGTATCCTGTAACAAAACTGCAATAGCGTATATGTTTTATATTAAAATATATCGCAAAAACGATTATCGATATATGCTACTTGAAAGAAAAAAGTACATCACCACAGAAAGCCAATTCCTACATTCGTGCACAACATGATAATTTATATAAAGTAATTCCTCATAGTTTGTAATATCAGTACAGTGTAATACCACATTATATTTTAATGGTAAGGTTGTGGAAAGCAGATCACTCTATCTGATCACAATGTTAAAATGCCTGCACGCTTTTCCACTCGTGTGACGACATATTCATGTGACAGACATGGACCAATCAAAACGCGAGACTGTTATGCGGTTCCATCCCAAAAACCGGGCCTGTGTCATACCTCACAAAAAAACAAACACAGACAAGGAAGTGGAAATAGTGCTGGGTTAAAGTAGAAAAAGAGAGCGAGATAGACAGGAGGGGCAGCCAATAACACATACGTGGAGCAGTGCTGGCCATGCCCTAATAATTGACGAAGCGAGCGCTGCATTGTGCGAATGGCTGGAAATACTAAATGAGGCTGAACTGGGAGGGAAGGTAAGATAGGCCAAAGAAAAGGAAATAGGATAAGAAGAAAAAAGGAGCGCAAAGCGGGAGAGCGCCCTCTACGACATCCCCCGAATTACGCCTAAAGGCTAACATTAAACTACAATACACATGTTATACATACATATACTATTATAAATTCTAGTTAAATATTTGGCAAAATATTATCTGCCCTTTGATTTCCTCTCAATACCATGTACAAAATTATAACCATTTATGGTGTTTACCTTTTTATGACAGACTTTTTCTCTCATCATGTATTGTGTATTAAAAATTGCGATTTGCACATCAATATTGTAGAGCACAATTTACAATGTATTGATATAAAGAGTTCTAAGATGAACCCTTTGCAATATTATATTAGACACAGCAACCAGAGGTTCCCAAACGAACCCTTACTGTGAAAAAAACTTGCAATAGAACCCTAAGGTTCCCTGAGGAACCCTCAAAGAACCCTTACTTTTTAGAGTGTAGTTTTGAATGTTATTTCCGAATCTCTCCATTAACATGTCTGAAGGGGACACTGTATTACTTAAACGTGAATTAACGTATTAAAACGTGTTAACTGTGAGCAGTTACCTTGGGATTACACACCAGGTTCAGACGCATTGATTGGACTAATGTATCCGCAGGCGACCTAAGACTCACCGTTTCAACGGTGTCAGTAGTGCTCAACAGAAAAGAATGCATACAGAAAAATACTGTATACTGGCCATGGGCTTTGGTTTTGCCCAGCGCTGTAACTAAGCATTTAGCTACCGGGGCATGCAAATATATATATATATATATATATATATATATATATATATATATATATATATATATATATATAAATTGCATGGATCTCCGGAATGAAGCAACCGGAGGTGGATGGAAAGACTCAATATTGCAGCTACAGCATACAAACATTCTAAAAGTTATAAACAAAATAGGTGTATTTTTTCTTCCAATACCTCTCAGTTAATTATTATTATTTGTTTTGTTAATTCAATACAATCTAGGTAGCTATATATATAATTGTTATTTTTTTTTCTTTTTTTTTTTTTTTTGGATGTTAGGAGTTAGGATGGTATTTACTCGCGCATAGTTTTGTATGTTATTTCCGAATTTCTCCTTTAACATGTCTGAAGGGGACACTGTATTACTTAAAACGTGAATTAACGTATTAAAACGTGTTAACTGTGAGCAGTTACCTTGGGATTACACACCAGGTTCAGGCGCATTGATTGGACTAATGTATCTGCAGGCGACCTAAGACTCACCGTTTCAACGGTGTCAGTAGTGCTCAACAGAAAATAATGCATACAGAAAAATATTGTATACTGGCCATGGGCTTTGGTTTTGCCCAGCGCCGTAACTAAGCATTTAGCTACCGGGGCATGCAAATAAATATATATATATATATATATATATATATATATATATATATATATATATATATATAAATCTGTCTATTAAAACGTGTTAACTGTGAGCAGTTACCTTGGGATTACACACCAGGTTCAGACGCATTGATTGGACTAATGTATCCGCAGGCGACCTAAGACTGTCCTATATATAAATTGCATGGACAGATGCCTTGACCAGTCTGCACCCAGCTACCTCCAGACCCTCATCTCTCCCTACACCCCCACTCGACCTCTCCGCTCCGCCTGCACTAGAAGACTAGCTCTACCACCGCTACGCTCCCCTGCCTCCAAAGCCCGCTCCTTCTCCACCCTTGCTCCGCAGTGGTGGAATGACCTTCCTACAGATGTCAGGACTGCCCAGTCCCTGACCACATTCCGGCGCCTCCTTAAGACTCACCTCTTCAAAGAGCACCTGTAGAACTCCTCTGTTTGTATCCTGGGACACTATCACCCTTCATGTAAATGTGCTTTATTTTGCTCTTATCAGCCCCTATTTTACTGCATTTAATCCTGTACTTCTGAATACTGTAATCTGCCAAGTTTTTAACCTGTAGTACTTTGTATTTACTCACATCCAGATGTAACTATCACTATTACCTGCTGTATTATTGAATTGTGGTTTGTCAAACTTGTACTTTACTTGAACAAAAGTTATTGTATTGCTTGCTCTTATTGTATTACTTGTATTGTAACGCTTGAAATGTTTTTGCTTACGATTGTAAGTCGCCCTGGATAAGGGCGTCTGCTAAGAAATAAATAATAATAATAATAATGGACCTCCGGCACCGGCGTAGATTTAGCTAGGGATGGTAGGGACATGTCCCTACCAATGTCAAGGGACCGTTGAATTGTCCCTACCAATAATTTTGATAAATCTTAAACGTCTTTTGTCAAGTCATTTTATCTGCTCCACAAAGGGTTAACTCTCTCAAGCCCCCCGCCCCTCCCCCTCGTTAGTCCTCCCTCCTCCAAAAAAAAAAAAAACAAAAAAAAAACGCTAATTTGATTGACTTTGGCCCTTCCATACTGCATCACTGTAACACGGACTCAGTGCGTGGCTGACGTCAGGGACCAGCAGAGTGTGTTGTTTTCATTGAAGTGCGAAAGTGCACAAGGACTCGGGAGTGAAAGGTAAATCTCCGGGTTTAAAATAATAATAAAAAAATTCTAGTCATTCTTAAACGGTGTACATTGTGCCACAATTTTCACATTTATTTTAAAAAATAAGAATAAATATAATCAGTTTAATTCGATGTTTGTGTTTGTTGGTTAATGCGTTGTCATATTATTTCAATCCTCCTTCCTCCCTTTGTAACTAACTTACTCCTTGCTTGATATTTTTGTATCGTGTGTGTAAAAAGCGAACACGAACATATGTATTTGATTGAATGGACAGTGTGACTATCCAGGCGGCTAAATAAATGCACTATATTATATAGGCAGTAATAAAAAATATATAAAAAGTCAAATTAATGGTGGGGGGGGGGGGGGGGGGGGGACGACGACAGATATACAAATAAATGTCAGTGCGGCGTGAGTAAAAAAAGGTTGAGAACCGCTGGTTTAGGCTGGACTCTGGAAAGACGCTCATCTGAAGTTGCCGCTTGCCGGTCAGGCTGATGAGTGTGAGCCACTGACTGAATGAAAGCCAGGTGCCGCGGCTGAAGGTATTGTCAGCTCGTCAGCAACATAGTTTGAGAGAATAAAGCTACCTACCTACCTACCTATTACGTTAGCGACCCATTGCTAGCTGCTAACCCAACGTCCTTGGTGGCTAGCTAGCTTGTTTCACAGCTAAATCATTATGTGTGTGTGTGTGTGTGTGTGAGAGAGAGAGAGAGAGAGAGAGAGAGAGAGAGAGAGAGAGAGAGAGAGAGACTTTTGACTTTTAAGATCCTTTATTTAACATTCCAAATAAAATCCATTAAAACTCAATAAAGGTAAAACATAACAAAATTAAGAATTAGCAATATTAAAAAATCCTAAAATACATCATGTTCTCCTTAAAAATAGATTTTATCAAAATAAAAGGATCATAAAAAATCAATTAAAAAAACCACAGTGTTTTCTTTCTGTTAAAAACAGATTAAAGCCAAAATTAATAAAAACACTGTAAAAAAATAAAAAATAAAATTAAAACTAGAACAAAAACTGGAGCTCCCCCTCCTCACTCACAGCACACAAGGCGTCTCCCACACACCACCTCTCCTGGAAGTCCTCTGGGTTATTATTTAGTTTAAAAAATTCAAAATCCACTCTTATCCGGCTGACCACCAAAACCCTGAACTGCAACACAACATCAGTCAGCCCGGCGCCAGAGATACTGTTCTTTCTGGATTTTAAAATGGCCAAATTTGCCTGACCCATTATAAAATTAATTAAAACACACCTGTTTCTCTTTTTAAAACTGTAGGGAACCCCAAAGATAAAAAGCTCTTTTGTGAACTCCTCGCCTAGGCCCTGCAGGAGCTCCTGTAGGAGATGGAAGAGTGGTCCTAGCCTGACACACTCACTATGCATGTGAAACACTGTTTCCTCTGCAGAGCAGAAACAGCACTCTGAGCTAATGCTAGCATCAACTCTATGGAGAAACCTGCCGGTGGACACAATACAGTGCAGGATCCTCCACTGCAGGTCCCCCGCTCTCTTGGTGAGGGGCAGTTTATACAGAACCCTCCATACTGGCCTGCACCCCTCCTTTACCTCCAGACATGCCCTCCACCTTGAATCCACCAACCCCCTCAACTGGTGGGAATGTGATGCCTTCACACAAATTTGGTAGATCTTCTTACTCTCTGCTGTATGAAGAGTTAGATCTTTAACTGTGTCTAGGTTTAATAACATTCCCTCGTTTCCTACACCCTCCTCTCCTTCACCTACTGCTGGACACACTAGCAGCCCTGGAAAGATGAAGTCTTGTCTCTGCCCTGTGCCGCTGGACATCTCCTCTCTCACAGCCTCCCTGAGCTTGGGGGAAAGACAACTTCTCAGTTCACTGACCATTTTCTCTGCCAGTCTCTCAGAGTGCCAGCCCAGCCGCCCAGCCAGCTGTGTAGCAGTCAGCCAGCAGGAGAGCTCAAAGTTGATAAGATGTCTCAGCCTGGTCACTCCTGCCCTCACAAAGCTGGCACAGAGCGTCATTGACTGAAAGAAACGTACAGGGAAGAGCGGATTGAAAAATAGGGGCTCCTCCAACAGGACCCTGCCTGTCAGGGACCCCTCATCTCTCGCCACCCTCACTGCCCTCCAGGCATCTAAAGCACTCAAGTAAAAAGAAGAGAGATCTACTTTAGCTAGTCTGGCACTCTCAATTAAAAACAGGTGTTTGTCTATCCCCAGCCCCCCTACTCTGCTGAGGAAAAAACAAGCTAGCCTCTTCCAATGAGCCTCCTCCCCAGCGTACAGGAGCCTCTGAACCGCCTGCAGTCTGAAGGCTGCCACCCTGCTGGCAATGCAGACCAACCCCTGCCCCCCTTCATCAGTGGGGAGATACAGGACCGCTGGCCTCAGCCAATGTCTCCCGCTCCAGAAAAACTCCAGCAGTATTCTTTGGATCTCCTGCACCATGCCCCGGGGAGGGTCCAGACACACCAGCCTGTGCCACAGCATGGAGGCCACCAGATTATTAATCACCAGGACCCTTCCCCTAAAGGACAGCTGGGCCAGCAGTCCCCTCCATCTCTGCAGCCGCCCCCTCACCCTGTCCACTAGGCCCTCCCAATTTTTCTGCATATATATCTCCACTCCAAAAAACACCCCCAGCACTTTTATACCTGTCCTGTCCCATCTCAGCGCCTCAGGCAGGACAGGGGGGGTGCAATCATGCCAACTGCCTGACAGGAAGGTGTCACACTTTGCCCAGTTAACTCTTGCTGTAGAGGCTCCTTGGAATGTGTGCAGGCTCTGCTGTAGTGCCTTGATGTCTCCGTCACTGCACACAAACACGTTCACATCGTCTGCATAAGCGGACACCTTCACTGCGACAGAGGAGGGTGAGGAGGGCACTGCCCAGCCAACCAGCCGGCCCCTCAGCAGGTGCAGCAGGGGCTCTATGGCCAGTGAATAAAGCATTCCAGACAGGGAGCAGCCCTGCCTAATACCCCTGCACACTGGGAAGGGCTGACTCAGCCCATTGTTAATCTTTAAAATGCTAAAAACATTCCAATATAAAAGCTGGATATAAGAAATAAAAACAGGGCCAAACCCGAAGGCTTCCAGGGTTTTAAAAAGGTATGTGTGGTCGACCCTGTCAAACGCTTTCTCCTGATCTAAAGAAACCAGCCCAACATTCAAATCACATGTCTTAGCCATTGATAAAAAGTCTCGAATTAAAAACAAATTATCAAAAATGGAACGTCCCGGTATGCAGTAAGTTTGGTCCGTGTGTATTACAGCTCCTATACACATTTTTAGTCTATTGGCCAGACATTTTGAAATAATTTTAAAATCAGAACATAAAAGCGAAACAGGTCTCCAGTTTTTGAGTAAACACAGGTCTCCTTTCTTGGGCAGTAGTGTGATTACTGCCCGCCTGCAGCTGAGGGGCAGTTCTTTATCTCGGAGGCTCTCTCCCAGCACCTGCAAAAAGTCCTCACCAATCACAGTCCAGAAACTTTAAAAAAATTCAGTGGGCAGTCCATCAATGCCAGGAGCTTTTCCATTTGAAAGCTGTGTAACAGCAGTGGTCAGCTCCTGGTATGTTAGTGGCTTGTCTAATTGGTTCTGTTCTTCCTCGCTCAGGGTGGGCAAATCCTGGAGCAGCAGGTCTATATCCTTCTGCTCACAAGGCTCTTTGCTGTATAGTTCAGAATAGAATTTTACTGCCTCCCTGCTGATCTCCTCCCGGCTGTACAGCTCCCTGCCGCAAGGCGTCCGGACGCAGTGCATCTTCCAGCTGTCTGCTCTCCTCCTCTCCAAGCCAAAAAAGAAACTGGAGGGGGTGTCCATGTCTTTAAGCCCCATGAAGCGAGAGCGCACCAGCGCCCCCTTCACTCTTTCCTTCAGCAGGCTGCCCAGCATGTGTTTCTGCTCCCTCAGCGTTTGCAGGGTCTGCTCCTGGTGATCTGTGTCCAGGCTGCTCTCTAACTGGAGAATTTTCAACTCCAGCTCTCTCACTGCTGCGTTCAGTGACCCGGTTGAATTGAGTGTGTACTGCTGGCAAAAGATTTTAATCTGCGTTTTGCCAATGTCCCACCACTGCCTAATATTTTTATAATTTGTTTTTTCTTTTTTCAAAATGTTCCAAAAATCATTAAATTGTTTTACAAAAAGTGTGTCCTGTAATAGCTTTAAATTAAAATGCCAGTAGGAGGTGCTGTGAGAGTCAGTGGTGAGTATTACTGTAACTAACAGGCAGTGGTGGTCAGAGAGGCTACTGGGGATGATATTGGCTTTAATGAATTTATTCAAATGAGTGTGTGTTGTGTAGAAGCGGTCTAACCTGGCTCTATATATTTGTTGTGCGCGACAATGAGACCAGGTGTACTGTCTTGCATTGGGGTGCAGACACCTCCAGACATCAACCAGGCCACTGAACTGAAAAACTGCAGCTAATTCACTTGAGGATTGGGGATTGGGTTCCTCATTATTTCTATCCATTGTAAAATCAATAGTGCAGTTAAAATCTCCTCCCACCACCACCACATCATCATTATCAATATTTAAAAGAGCTTGCTTTAATTTATTAAAAATTAAAATGCGTTCCCTTCCTTTATTTGGTGCATAAATATTAATAAAAACAAATACAGTACCACCCAACCTTGCTCTCACTTTTAATAACCTCCCCTTTTCAATTTCTTCAATATCTAAAATTGTTGCTCCTAGGCTGGGCTTAAATAAAATTGCCACTCCTGCACTGGTGCTTGAGCCGTGGCTCAGCACACACGGCCCCCTCCACTCTGCCAGCCACGCCGCCTCATTCTCCCTGTCTGAGTGCGTCTCCTGCAGCAGAGCGACCCCCGCCCGCTTCTGCTCTAAAAACTCACACAGCTGCGCTCTTTTAAAAGACTGTCTGCAGCCATTCACGTTAAAAGAAATAAAAACGCACTTTTCCATAGCGGCTAAAAAAAATAAAACTGACAGAGTAAAACAAGCAACAATAAAAAAATTCTTAAAAGAAGTATCCATTTTTAAAATTATTGTTTGGCAACATTAGCGATCTTTTTCTTAATTATTTGAACATATTTTTTAAGACGGTACCTTTTTTGCTGGTCGAACTCCTCTAATGTTGCCTTTCGTGTGACGATGTGTGCTGAGTGGAGGAATAATCGCAGATCTGGGAAGAAGTTTTCAATTTCAACCCCCCTTTTCCCTTTTGTACTCTCCATAAACTGTTTAAATTCATCTAGGGTATAGATTTTTTTCCCCCTGTTAACGGGTTGGCTATCGGGGATGTCAGAGATAAGCGAGGAGTCAGAGAGCTCCCCCTCCATTTCCTCTGCTCCGTCCTCGCTGTCTGCTCCGCCGTCCACGGCTGCCAGCTCCCCCGCGCCGCTCTCCTCTCCTCCTCCCAGCACAGCCACAGCCGTCACCGCTGCCTCTGCCTCCGCTTGCTGGGGTTCAGAGAGAGAAGAGCGCTGCACCGCGCCGGGTTGTAAGCCCGTCGCCGTGCCGCTCCCCTCTCCCTCCATATCAGGAGGGACAGACCCCCCTGCCTGAGACTGCAGGCTCCCCTCCAGCACAGGCTCGGGGCTCTGCTCCGTCCCCCGCTCGCTGTTAGGCAGATCTGCAACTTCTTTGTTTTTTTGTTTTTTAAGTCTTTTTTTAGCTACCATCACAAAACCCTCATCATTTTCGGTAGTTTTATTTTGTGCCGGACCGTGGCTGAGTCTCTTCAGCCTCGGCTGTGGTGTGGGCGGCTTCATCCCGATCGGCGGCTCTCTGGTCTCTGCAGACTCCGGCTGGCGCTGCGATGGGGGAGCAGCCTCATCCTCCCGCTCACCCCCAACATCCCCAGCCTCCTCCCTGCCATCAGTACCCTGCTCCTGCCTTTCCTCATTTTTGTTTTTTCTCGGGCAGGCTCTCCTCTGGTGTCCCTGTTCCCCACAGTTAAAACACCGCATTGTATCCGAGCTGACAAACACTACGCAGCCCGTCCCTTCCACACTGAAGCTCCAAGCAACATCAATCACATCCCCCGGGTTATTCAGCAGCAAAAACGCCTGTCTCCGAAAAGACAGGACGTGCTTAACACTTGTATTTCTGCACCCTAATGGTATATTTTTAATTGGGGACACCAGTTTGCCATATCGGGCAAGTTCATTTGCCAAGGTCTCGTTTTTTAAAAACGGCGGCACATTAGACATGATTACCTTGGTAACAGGGGTTACTAAGGGGGATACTTGAATAAAATCTCCTTTCACTGAAAAACCTTCCTCCACTAGCTGATTGACCAGCGATACCTCTTTTAAAAACACGACAAACCTTTTATTCATCCGGGATGCCGATATTATATTGTCACACCCGACCACCTCTCCCACTGCCAGCAGGCACTCCTCCACCGACACGCCGGCATCGGGCAAGCAGCTGACCCCGTGTCGGCGGCTGAGAGCCCCCAGCCCTCCAGAGTGAGATCCCATAACGGGACCTACACACACACACACACACACACTACTCTATACACGGGAAAGTACAAACAAAGCAACGAAACAAAGATATATAAACGAACTAAACAATTAACAATTAAATATATAAATTTGCAAAAAATATAGTAGCGAAAACACTCTCCTACCGCACCAGCGTTCAAACGCTACCGCCTCTCCGCAAGCTCCTCCCACAATCCCACAATCCTCAGCGAGAGAGAGAGAGAGAGAGAGAGAGAGCAGCAGCAAGATGAGCTCTTAATTTAAACTAAAAAAAATGTTAATCTAGAGTAAATTTAATTGTGAGAATTAAGAATATAAATCAGTAAGAACAAATAAAAAACAAATGGAAAACTTTTACTACAGAAATAAGACATCCAGGAAAAATTAAACAATTAAACAAGAAAGAAAGAAAGAAAGAAAGAAAGAAAGAAAGAAAGAAAGAGAAAGAAAGAAATAGAAAGAAAGCAAAAGAAAAGAACTGAACTGAAGAGGAAAAGAAAAAAAATTAGACCTCCAGGAAAATTAAACAAGAAAGAAAGAGAAAGAAAGAAAGAAACAGAAACAGAAAGAAAGAGAAAGAAACAGAAAGAAAGAGAAATAAACAGAAAGAAATAGAAAGAAACAGACAAATTGAAATAAACAGAAAGAAAGAAAAAGAAAAGAACTGAAGAGGAAAATAAAAGGTAAGCCTTTTTAATATAACAAATTAACTAAAACCTAATAGCTAAAAACTCTCAGTCACTGAAAGCAGCTGAAACCGGTTGGTTTTTGGCAGTTGGTCGGAATGGATAAATGTATCAATTTAGACCTGCAGAGTGGGAGGGGCCAGACTAGCAGTGTAATCCGATACCCTGATGAGGTCACCAGTGCAAAGGCAAAGAAGCTGTATAAGAACAAGCTAATGAAGGAGTCCCCAGAGACACTGATAACAGACTGCAGCCTGGCTGGGGGCAAGAGGACCAAAACCAACCTGCTGTTCTATACACAGCACCCCACTGCCTGGCACACAGCCCTCTGCACAGCACATAGTAATATCAAGCTGGGAGGGATTTGCAAAGGAAGGCAACTGCGTATAGGAGACGAAACTGACCCTGACAGCACAAGGCTCAGCATCAATGTGTTTTATAATGGCACTATTATGATTCAGGGAACTGAGGCCAGCCTAGAACTATTCGAGAAAGATTTCCAGGCTCTAAAAGAACTGGCTGAGAAGGAGAAAAAAAATCCAGAGGTACTAGACCCAGAACAGCAGCCAGCTCCCCACACCGCAGACACAGCCCCCTGCAGCCCCCACACTGCAGACACAGCCCCCTGCAGCTCCCCCACTGCAGCCCCCCGCACCCCCCCGCTCACCCCCAGACTGCCCAGCACAGTGCAGCACTTGAAGGAATGCCTCTCACTGCTGGAGGTGGAGTTTGCAGAATTCAAGGAGCTCACCCTGACCACGCTGACAGAGAACGACCTCGTGCAGCAGATAAGAGACGAGGTGAGGCAGGTGAGGAACGAGGCCAGGGCTTCCATCAGGGAGCTGGGAGCTGAGATGGGAGAGCTGCGGCAGGACAACGAGGCCCTGAGAAACGAGCTGGCCAAGCTGAGAGAGGAGCTGCAGCGCAAAGAGAGGAGCATACAGAGCCTGAGAGAGCAGCTACTCAGAGTCACACCTCCTCCCCCCCACCCAGAACAGCAACACCACAGCCAGCCCAAGAACACAGGAGCTACAGCAAGCAGGGCCTGTGTGACTGACACCGACACCGATACACACACCACATCATCCCACACACACACTGATCCAAACACACACCCCACTCCCCCAGCACACCCCGACAGTGAGACACTCCCCCCCACCACACACACTACCCCCCACTCCCCCACCACACACACTACCCCCCACTCCCCCACCACACACACTGATCCAAACACACACCCCACTCCCCCAGCACACCCCGACAGTGAGACACTCCCTCCCCCCACCACACACACTACCCCCCACTCCCCCACCACACACACTGCCCCTCCCTCCCACATCACACACACTGCCCCAGAGACACAGACTCCCTCGAGTAGACAGGCTAATAAAATATACAGCTCCAAGGTAGCCATTCTTATCGACTCCAACGGGAAGTACTTGAACCAGCGAAGACTCTTCCCCAGCAGCCGGGTAGCAAAATTCTGGTGCCCAACTACAGAAAGGGCGCTCCAGCTGCTGTGCCAGTCGACCCTGAGAGACCCCGAGCACATTATCATCCACACTGGCACCAACGACCTGGGCTCTCAGGGGGAAGATGTGGCCGAGTCGGTAAGGAGAGTAGCGGAGAAGGCCACAAAGGAGTTCCCTGGTGCGAAGATAGTGATCTCCACCCTGCTGCCCAGAGAGGACGTCCCCCAGCACACTATTCAGAGGATCAACAGTGACATCTCCAGAGGCTGTGCCCTTCTGCCTAATGTCCACTTGGCACACCACCCCACCCTGAGCACGCTGCACCTGTACGACCATGTACACCTCGACCAGGAAGGCGTTAGGATCTTCGCCAAAAACCTAAAGGACACTGCCATGGGCCGAGACCCCGCCAGCCACCCCCGAAACAGGAGCACACCGGACAACCACCAAGGACAGCGCAGCCCTGTGCTTACGAGGAGACCCCCCCAAGAACACCAGCCTCTGCAGCCTGGACACCGGCAGCACACACTACAACAGACCAGAAGAGCCCAGCCCAGCAGAGCCCAGCCCAGAGGGACCCAGCCCAGCAGAGCCCAGCCCAGAGGGACCCAGCCCAGCAGAGCCCAGCCCAGAGGGACCCAGCCCAACAGAGCCCAGCCCAGAGGGATCCAGGAACAGCAGCAGCTCCAGCACAGCAGTCAGACAGAGCAGCAGCAACACAGCTATGCAGCAGCTGCTTCCAAACCAAGGACCCTAGCCAGCTCTGAGATGGGGGAGATACGGCAGCTCCTGAACTTAATTTTCAAAATCATGAGCTAAGTACACCCCACTCTAAATGTATTAGAAAAGAAATGTACAACTAATAATAATAATTAGAATAAGAAAATAATACAAATAATAACAAAATACTTAATAGTGTAAAACATGTTACTGATTTGTGTTCAATGTTTCTCACATTATATTTTATTCTAGATAATAATTATAAATAGCTTAAATTATAAATATGAGATCGCTTACAATTAGCTCCTGGAATATTCAGGGTTTGTGTTCGTCAGTGTTTGGGCTGAAGAGCACAGACCCTGAATTCATCAGAAATATAAATAACATAGATATAATTATTCTCCACGAGACGTGGTGCCGTGCTGATGTGTCCACTCACTGTCCCTCAGGCTACAGGGAGATTATAGTGCCCTCCCTGAAACACTCACACGTAAAACGTGGCAGAGACTCAGGGGGGATCATTGTGTGGTACAGAGAGGAGCTCACCGACTCTATTAGACCAATAAGAACAGGAGAGACCCACCTGTGGCTAAAAATGAGTAATAGCATTGTCACCTGCCAAACAGATATCTACCTGTGTGCAGCCTACATCCCCCCATCGGACTCCCCTTATTACAAGGAAGACACCTTCCATGATCTCCAGACAGAGATCTGCCACTTCCAGGCCCAGGGAAGTGTGCTGCTCTGCGGTGACTTTAATGCCAGAACAGGCACTCTGCCTGACTTCATGAACACACAGGGGAACAGCCACATATTCGGACAATCCCCTCTATACCACACGCACATGACCACAAACAGGAATAGCCATGACAGTGTGGTAAATAAAAATGGGAGACAATTATTGAATCTCTGTCAAGGCCTAGGCCTATATATCATGAATGGCAGGATCAGAGGGGACTCTTTAGGTAGGTTTACATACAGCTCAGCTCTTGGTAACAGTGTGGTGGACTATGCCATCACTGACCTGGACCCCTCCTTTATTAATGCATTCACTGTCAGACCACAAACCCCCCTGTCAGATCACAGTCAAATCACTGTGTTCATAAAAAGAACAGAGCAGATCAACAACACACAGACACAGCCCTGTAAGCTGTACAATCTAAACCATTCCTACAGATGGGCTCCAAACAGCACAGAAATATACAAAGAAGCAATTGGCACCAATGAAATAGAAACCCTAATACACACATTTCAAAACACACAGTATCAACACACAAAAACAGGAGTAACTCTGGCTGTAAAAGATTTGAATAACATATTTAGAAAAGCAGCAGAAAAATCTAAATTAAAAATAGTAAATCGGAAAAACAACCAAAAGAATAAATTCAAAGAAAAGTGGTTTGATGAAGAATGTAAAACTAGAAGGGAAAAACTAAGACAGCTATCCAATCAAAAACATAA
Organism: Acipenser ruthenus; assembly: GCF_902713425.1. NCBI lineage: Eukaryota > Metazoa > Chordata > Actinopteri > Acipenseriformes > Acipenseridae > Acipenser > Acipenser ruthenus. The sequence continues at coordinate 26,787,961 of NC_081192.1, forward strand.
AGATCCAGACAGCCCAGATTTACGCCTCAGATACTGTGAGGCACTGAATCAATACAAACACACTCTAAGAAATAAAAAACAAGACCATATTAATAAACAACTCAGCGAAATTGAGGAGTCAATAAACCAAAATCATTTTTGGGAAACCTGGAACAACCTAAATTCAACAAAAAAAGAAGAATTGGCCATCCAAAATGGAAACATTTGGAAAAAACATTTTGAAAACCTTTACAAAGAAATACAAAACAAAGAACAAAAAACTCAAAATGCCATTTGTGAAAAACTAAAAAATTTAGAATCCTGTATTAAGGACAATCAGAACCCCCTCGACACCCCAATCACGGTGGAGGAGCTGAATGATAAACTCAAGGCCCTCAAATCAAAAAAAGCAAGTGGACCTGACAGCATCAACGCTGAGATGCTCAAACACAGCAGCCCCAAGCTGCAGGAGGCCCTGCTCAAACTCCTCAATCTTGTACTGAGAGCTGGGTATTTCCCTGAGACCTGGAACCAAGGGCTTATAACACCCATATATAAAAGTGGAGACAAATTCGACCCCAATAACTACCGGGGCATCTGTGTGAGCAGTAATCTGGGGAAGGTGTTCTGCAGTATCATTAACGCCCGGATACTGGCCTTCCTTACCGAACACAGTGTCCTGAGTAAGAGTCAGATTGGATTTCTACCAAAACACCGCACTTCTGATCATGTTTACACCCTACACACCCTAATCAATAAACACGTCCATCAAACTAATAAAGGAAAAATATTCGCTTGCTTTATAGACTTTAAAAAGGCATTTGATTCAATTTGGCATAAAGGACTATTTCTTAAACTTCTTCAAAGTGGTGTAGGGGGTAAAGTCTATGACATCATAAAATCGATGTACTCAGAAAATAAGTGTGGTGTGAAAATTGGCAACAAAAGAACAGAATTCTTCACACAAGGGCGTGGGGTGAGACAGGGCTGCAGTCTGAGCCCAACACTGTTCAACATATATATCAATGAGCTGGCCACAGTGTTGGAACGGTCTGCAGCCCCTGGCCTCACTCTACATGACACTGAAGTCAAGTTTCTGCTCTATGCAGATGACCTGGTCCTGCTGTCACCCACAGAGCAGGGGCTGCAGCAGAGCCTGGCACTGCTAGAGCAGTACTGTCAGACCTGGGCCCTGACAGTAAACATGAACAAGACCAGAGTCATGATATTCCAGAAGAAAGCCAGATCTCAGGGAAATAAGTACCACTTCACTCTAGGTAACACCACCCTAGAGCACACCAGCAGCTACACATACCTGGGTCTGACCATCAGTGCATCAGGGAGCTTTAACCTGACAGTGAATGCACTAAAGGAGAAAGCACGCAGGGCTTTTTATGCCATAAAGAGGAGGCTCTACAATATAAATCCCCCCGTCAAAATTTGGCTCAAAATTTTTGAAAGTGTAATTCAGCCAATTGCTCTCTATGGCAGTGAAGTGTGGGGTCCAATCACCAACCAGGACTACACAAAATGGGACAAACACCCCACAGAAACCCTGCATGCAGAGTTCTGTAAAAACATCATGAGATTACAAAGAAAAACACCAAACAATGCATGCAGGGCTGAATTAGGCCTTTATCCATTGATTATTAACATCCAAAAAAGAGCATTAAAATACTGGATTCATCTAAAAACTAGTGATCCAAACTCACTCCATCATAAAGCCCTGCAATACCAAGAGCTCAGCCCAGAAAAGAGTCCCCTCAGCCAGCTGGTCCTGAAGCTCACTCAGCTGAGCAACACTGACATCAGTCAGCTTCAGGACAGCACTGCAAAAACAATTCCAATTAGTGTAAACCAAATTATAAAACACCTGAAACACTCCTATCTGGACCATTGGGATACAAATACTAAAACACAAAACAAACTAGAGTGCTATCGGACCCTAAATAGAAATTACACCCTGGCAGAATACCTGGTAACTGTCAGAAACACAAAGCAGAGGCAGATCCTGACCAAATACCGGCTCAGTGACCACAACCTGGCCATTGAAAAAGGCCGACAGAGGCAAACCTGGCTGGCCAGGGAGAACAGGCACTGTGGTCACTGTGAGACAGGAGAGGTTGAGACAGAGATTCACTTCCTGACACACTGTGAAAAATATAAAAACATAAGGGACATTTTCTTCCCCAAATTCTGTGATTTAGTCCCAGAATTCCCAAAAATGTGTGATACCCAGAAGCTGTCAATCCTGCTGGGGGAAGACAAACACACAGCCAGACTGGCTGGTCAATACGTGGAGACCTGTCATAGCCTGAGGGACAGACCGTGAACACGTCACACTAGAGAGGGAAAAGAGAGAGGGAGGGAGAGAGGGATTCTGTTTAATATAGAAAGAGGGAGGGAGGGAGGGAGGGGGTATTGTATAATTATGGGAGGGGGGATTCTGTTTAATATAGAGGGGGGAAGGGGGTACTGTTTGATATAGAGGGGAAGGGAGGGATTCTGTTTACTGTATTAATATAGAAGGAGGAGGGATACTGTTAGTATTAAGAAAAATTCTTTGTCTGTATATTTGAGTTGGTTATGCCATGTATGTGCTTTGGCAACACAATTATTTTTATTGTCATGCCAATAAAGCCAATTTGAATTGAATTGAATTGAATTGAGAGAGAGAGAGAGAGAGAGAGAGAGAGAGAGAGAGAGAGAGAGAGAGAGAGAGAGAGAGAGAGAGAGAGAGAGAGAGAGTGCGTGAGCATGTTTTGATATCGTCATTCAACTAACGTTAGCTAATCACTTCAATTTGGCTTTAGGTGACTAAAGCATAATAGCAACCAAAAAAATAAAGATGGACATAAGGAAGTTTTTTTTTACAAAAAGTCAAAGTGTAAGTAGGAAGATGTTATTAAAGTAATAAACACAATTGATAATGATTCTCATAGCAAATGAAAAAATAATTTACTAATGAAGTTAGCAGAGTCATACTTTCTCTCTAAACAGCATGCATCAATTTATCATTTTATCAGGCGAGTGAAGCAGTGCAGCCTGGTAAAAGCAGTACAGAGGCAGGTGGAGCAACAGGGTCGCAGGTGGGGTCTGTAATGGCTTAGTGATTATAACAGTGAAAGTGTTAGACTCAGTTTTGAGATATATTATTGTTTGAGGCACATTGTGATATAATAGTAGGCTAATGCTGTATAGTAATACTCAGCAAATAAAGTTAGCATAGCCATATATTTTCTCTCTATATGGCATGCATCAATTTATTATTTTATCAGGTGAATGAAGCAATGCACCCAGGTACGAGCAGCAGCACAGACACAGGAGTGGCAGGCAGAGCACGTGAGCGTGCATGTGCTCATGCTTGTAGCGCCAGGGGTATTGGTAGCTTACAGTAAGGCTGGGATAGGTTATAATTCAGGTTATTAGTAATTCTACAGCAGGGATGTCAAACCAGCTTCCAGGAGGGACACTTTATAATAGTGTTTTAAGTGTATACCAGCCAACTTCATGTCAATCAAACTGTCCTCGAATCATGTCCAGCATTCATTTCAAGCCACCAGAAGTTACCATTTAATAGCTGTCTACTAAAAAATTTCTTCCCCGGGGGGCATGCCCCCGAACCCCACTAGCGACCGTGACTCCGCCCCCCTACAAAATTGTGTCCCCACCAATGTTCAAACCAAACCTACGCCCTTGTATATATATATATATATATATATATATATATATATATATATATATATATATATATATATATATATATTTGTATGCCCCGGTAGCTAAAAGCTTAGTTACGGCTCTGGGCAAAACCAAAGCCCTTGGCCAGAATACAATATTTTTCTCTATGCATTCTTTTCTGTTGAGCACTCCTGACACCGTTGAAACGGTGAGTCTCAGGTCGCCTGCGGATACATAAGTCCAATCATTGCGTCTGAACCTGGTGTGTAATCCCAGGTAACTGCTCACTTTTAACACGATTTAAGACGTTAATTCACGTTTTAAGTAATACAGTGTCCCCTTCAGACATGTTAAAGGAGAGATTCGGAAATAACATTCAAACCTATGCGCGATTAAATACCTTCCTAACTCCTAACATTCCAAAAAAAAAGAAAAAAGAAAAAAATATCAATAATTAATATATATATATATATATATATATATATATATATATATATATATATATATATATATATATATATATATATATAATTGCATGCCCCGGTAGCTCCGATATGGAGTCTTGCATGCCCCGCTAGCTACGATATGGAGTCTTTCCATCAACCTCCGGTTGCTTCATTCCGGAGGTGCATGCAATATATATATATATATATATATATATATATATATATATATATATATATATATATATATATATATATATATATATATATATATATATGAGTCTCAGGTATATATATATACGGCTCTGGGCAAAACCAACGCCCTTGGCCAGTATACAATATTTTTCTCTATGCATTCTTTTCTGTTGAGCACTCCTGACACCGTTGAAACGGTGAGTCCCAGGTCGCCTGCGGATACATAAGTCCAATCATTGCGTCTGAACCTGGTGTGTAATTCCAAGGTAACTGCTCACTTTTAACACGATTTAAGACGTTAATCCACGTTTTAAGTAATACAGTGTCCCCTTCAAACATGTTAAAGGAGAGATTCGGAAATAACATTCAAACCTATGCGCGAGTAAATACCATCCTAACTCCTAACATCCAAAAAAAAAGAAAAAAGAAAAAAAATAACAATAAAAAAAAAAAAAAATATATATATATATATATATATATATATATATATATATATATATATATATATATATATATATATATATTTGCATACCCCGGTAGCTAAAAGCTTAGTTACGGCTCTGGGCAAAACCAACGCCCTTGGCCAGTATACAATATTTTTCTCTATGCATTCTTTTCTGTTGAGCACTCCTGACACCGTTGAAACGGTGAGTCTCAGGTCGCCTGCGGATACATAAGTCCAATCATTGCGTCTGAACCTGGTGTGCAATCCCAAGGTAACTGCTCACTTTTAACACGATTTAAGACGTTAATTCACGTTTTAAGTAATACAGTGTCCCCTTCAGACATGTTAAAGGAGAGATTCGGAAATAACATTCAAACCTATGCGCGAGTAAATACCATCCTAACTCCTAACATCCAAAAAAAAAAGAAAAAAGAAAAAAAATAACAATAATTAATATATATATATATATATATATATATATATATATATATATATATATATATATATTTGCATTCCCCGGTAGCTAAAAGCTTAGTTACGGCTCTGGGCAAAAAAAACGCCCTTGGCCAGTATACTACTATGCATTCGTATCTAGGTGTATATGGTAGCTAGCGTTGTGTTGGAGCAGCAGGACAAGCTCGCCATCCCGCCCGCTGCTTTCCTGCTCACCAAAACACAACGCACCCAGGGGAGAGATACCATGGTAAATAGGTAACCTATTTACCATGGTATCCCTCCCCTGCGGCGGCTGCTCTTCATCTCCGGCTGCTCTTGATCTCCGTGAACGCACCCGCTGTCACATTGAAGCGCTTGAAAACACAGCACAACATTCCCTAATAACACTTGCAATGCATTATGACTTCAAAGGTATGACTTTAAGTCTATGACATTATTATTTATTGATTTTATTTTGTTTTATTTCTTTGATCACCAACTGCCACCACAACACACTCGTTTTTTTTTTATGCAGTACTCCTGACGAACTTCACCCATTGACCGCATCGTACCGGCTCTTAAGGTAGTTTGTGTTGGAGCAGCAGGACAAGCTCGCCATCCCGCCTGCTGCTTTCCTGCTCACCAAAACACAACGCACCCAGGGGAGAGATACCATGGTAAATAGGTAACCTATTTACCATGGTATCCCTCCCCTGCGGCGGCTGCTCTTCATCTCCGGCTGCTCTTGATCTCCGTGAACGCACCCGCTGTCACATTGAAGCGCTTGAAAACACAGCACAACATTCCCTAATAACACTTGCAATGCATTATGACTTCAAAGGTATGACTTTAAGTCTATGACATTATTATTTATTGATTTTATTTTGTTTTATTTCTTTGCTCACCAACTGCCACGACAACACACTCGTTATTTTTTTTTATGCAGTACTCCTGACGAACTTCACCCATTGACCGCATCGTACCGGCTCTTAAGGTAGCTTGTGTTGGAGCAGCAGGACAAGCTCGCCATCCCGCCCGCTGCTTTCCTGCTCACCAAAACACAACGCACCCAGGGGAGAGATACCATGGTAAATAGGTAACCTATTTACCATGGTATCCCTCCCCTGCGGCGGCTGCTCTTGATCTCCGGCTGCTCTTGATCTCCGTGAACGCACCCGCTGTCACATTGAAGCGCTTGAAAACACAGCACAACATTCCCTAATAACACTTGCAATGCATTATGACTTCAAAGGTATGACTTTAAGTCTATGACATTATTATTTATTGATTTTATTTTGTTTTATTTCTTTGATCACCAACTGCCACGACAACACACTCGTTTTTTTTTTTTATGCAGTACTCCTGACGAACTTCACCCATTGACCGCATCGTACCGGCTCTTAAGGTAGCTTGTGTTGGAGCAGCAGGACAAGATCGCCATCCCGCCCGCTGCTTTCCTGCTCACCAAAACACAACGCACCCAGGGGAGAGATACCATGGTAAATAGGTAACCTATTTACCATGGTATCCCTCCCCTGCGGCGGCTGCTCTTGATCTCCGGCTGCTCTTGATCTCCGTGAACGCACCCGCTGTCACATTGAAGCGCTTGAAAACACAGCACAACATTCCCTAATAACACTTGCAATGCATTATGACTTCAAAGGTATGACTTTAAGTCTATGACATTATTATTTATTGATTTTATTTTGTTTTATTTCTTTGATCACCAACTGCCACGACAACACACTCGTTTTTTTATGCAGTACACTCTTAGAAAAAAGGGTACAATATAGAACCCTAAAAGGTTCTATCTGCTGGTATAGATTTGGAACCATTTTGAAGTGCTATATGGAACCTTTTAAAATGGTTCTTTGGAAGAACCCTGCATTAGAGGTTTAATAAAGAACCACCATGGTTCTTATATTAATGGTATAATACAGAACCATATTGGTTCCTCTGAAGAACCTTCTATTGAGGTTTAAAATAGAACCATAAGAGTTACACTATTGAACCTTACAATTAACATTCTATGGAGGGTTGTTTGGTTCATCTGAGAAAAAACAAATGTATACCGTTAAGAGCTCTTCACATCCTTTAGAATCCCCCAACCTCAGAAGTGTAAGTGCTTTGATAAATCACTCAATTCAGGATGCCAACAATTTATTTATTAAACATTTATATAACAATTTATTGTTTTTACAGGTTAAACCATTAGAGTAGTTTCAGGTTTAGTTATATACAGTTTTACACCGTTTTATTCAACCTGTGTGTTTTTAATAATTAAACCATATTATTTACACAGTGAAAAAAAGGGTCTCGCAGCAAACTGGAAAATAAATCTATGCATCCCACAGATTTTCCTGAAACTTACACAAAATACATTTTCAAGAACATGTAATAGACCTTGAAAAAGCTGAGATAAAATGTATATTGAAACTGATGAACGTGGGTTTCTTTTTTCTTATTCATTTTTTGGTGGCACAAATTAGAAGAGCTACAGTACAGTATTTAGATCAGAGCTTATTATGAGTTTATGATATCTATAAATTAAGACTGAATGTTTATTAGTTTTTTGAGATCAAAACTTCTATTAAAATTAAAAACAATTTACATTTGTTATAAACAATTAATTTTCTAATCAGCCATTTACATTTAAAATAAATACTTTTTTTTATATGTACAATTACATTTTTATATCAAATATTCTGTTTTTGTAATCAAATTAAATAGTTGACACAATAAATTCATTTAATTTCAGATTAAATGTTAAAATGGCATTCCATCAGATCAATATAATTATTCCCCAAGTAAAAGTGCAGTTATTTGACTGTACATCTTTAACACTGGCAAAGGTACTTTGTCAGAGATACTCAGCTTCATGAAGTACCTTTCCATGAAAGTCAGACAATTTTTTAGAGCTTTAGGATACTCAATGCCCAAGGAAAAATAAAGAGAAAAAATACATTCAACAGCAAGGGTGATATCCATTCCTGGATAATCACTGAGTATCTCAATTCCATCAACACAAACAGAGATGTCATCTGCTGCCAATGGGCTTGTTGTTCCCTTGAAAACGATAGTTGGCGTAGGTGATGGTGGTACCTGTATAGATTTTAAAATAATAATTAATAACTTTATTCAACAATAAATTATGTGAAATTGTACTTCAGCAGCATCTCACCATACCTACAAGCAGTGGCGGCTCGTGTGGTGGGGCTGCGGCTACTTTAAAGGGATTTCGTAATATTCCTCCCTTTAAAAACATTTTAACTGTCGGATCTCACTTAAAACAGCGAGGAACGTCTTAAACTCCTGTTAATTGCCTACAAGTCTCCCTCATAATTCATTAAGTACACATTTATGGCAAGCCAAATTAAGAGATACCTTTAAATATTTAACAGATATCTTTAAATATTTCAAAATATCCTTAAATCAGTTGAATATATCTTAAAATATTTTGAAATAATTAGAGATATCTTAACATATTTTAAGATATCTCAAAATGGTTTACAGATATCAGGAATTAATTTGGAGATATCTCAAACTCATTTTGAGATATCTCTAAATGATAATTTGACTTTGTATTTAACATTGAAAACATCAATTCAGTTAAGCTACATTTAAAAAGTAGAGCTCAATTAACTTACTTGGTCAACAACAAACAGATTTTCCCTCTCTCGAAACAAAGCTGGCAACAGCAACAATGCAGCATTCATTCTCAGTCCTACAAATAGGGTATCAGATCATATACAAAGTACAAAGCAAACGGAAGAATGTTGAGCAACCCTGGTCTGAGAGGTACAGGATCTTTGGCTTTGCATTCCACCAGTGCTCTCAGTTACATTCATGAATTCATTATTTGCTAAACTGCACAGATAAAGAATAGTTTAAATGATTTAAAGGTACCTAAAAAAAAACACACACACGACTGTAGCTCTCCAGGACCAGGACTGACCACCACTGATACAAACGTTATTGTGGATTGGAGCAAAAAAATGTTAAGAACAGTATCAACAAAGTTTCTAAAAATCTGTTCATGCAGGTTTTTCGCATTGGTTTTTATGCCCCTGTGAGAGTTAAATACCAGCTATCTTCCCCATGAAATATTATGCTCCAAGTGTATGAAATGAAGTTGCATCATTTTCTGTTTAATAGTTATTTATAGATCCTATTCTGAGATAGGTCAAAACAATTTGATGTACAATAAATATTTCTTATACATTACCATTTCCCTGTGTCTTATCTGAAGCATCTTCAATGTAGGACATCACAGTAGTTAGAAGATGCCCACTAGAAAGTCTGAAAATAGCATCTACCATTCTGGATAGGCCACTCATTAGGTTCCGTTCCAAGTTTACTCCAAAACGTAGTTCTACTTCATGCAACAGCTAAAATACAGATGCTAAAGTTATTATTATATTTATTTATTTATCATATGCCTTTATCCAAGGCGATATACACAGCTGTAAAAAAGAGTTGAATACTTACAAATAATGTAGTAGTTAAAAAAATCAATAAATAAAACAAAATCAAACTAAACTGAATGCGAGCAGAAAGAAGTTGCATGGGAAAAACCAGGAGCAGTGGAGTTTTGTAAAAGCTGGAGCAGGTGGATTGCTGATGCAGAAAGGTCACCTAGGAGGACTAATTAAAGTGATTATACATGCTTATAACTAAAAATATTAATTTCTCATCAATCACCATAGTAGAATAAAAACTAGTACCTACCAGTTTAGGATGCTTTAGGAATGGAAACAGACCAAGGACTTCTTCAGTGGACTTCTTCTCCATCATTCTTTCCCGAGTGTGTACAGTTCTATTCATGCTGTCACATATGGCTTCAATGTTCGGCCTCAATTTCATTATTTCTTTTCTTATGGAGTCCAAGTGTTTGGCAATACTATGCTCGTCTTCTCCTGGGAACTCCTCACTTTGCATCTGCAATATGTATCATAACGTTAAGTAATTCAATACTTATGATCAGGCATTTACTGCATGTATTCTCTGTGCTTTTCTTTACTCTGGAAAAATGCTAAAGATCAAGTACTCTCCATGAAAGCCAATTAGCTAATAAACTACACAATCGCATGTATGTACATATATAAAGTATGTAATTCTATTTCAATCTATTTCTGTCAATGCAGATCCAAGAGTTAGGCTTACAGATTCTCTTCTCTTTTTCATGAGCGGTTGCTGTTGCTCTGGTGCACGCTTCCTTCCTCGACCCACAGCACCAAACTTTTTTTTCATGTCTTCTACAGTCTCCACTGAAATAAGTGTCTTTCTCTCTTTTTTGAATTTATTTCTCAGTATTTCAAGTAGAGTAGCCTGAAACAATGATAGAAAGTTAAACCTATGTCCATTATCTGGCTATAAAAAATACATATCAACTAGTAAAAATATATTTAACGCTGCATAATTTTGACAAATTAATGTTTATTCGACTATTTCTTTTATGAATATAACTACCAAATGTATACTCACATATCCAGTTTGGCTGTCATCCCTTAGAAATCTGTACTTACAGCACAAAGTACTTAGCACAGTACTGTACATTATGTGGTCTGGATACCTAAATATACAGATTAGAAAATAATATAGGCATATGAATTGTAAGTGAATTGTAAGAAAAATATATATTTGAGAAATAATGTCATGAAATACAGTTGCATTTTACAATTGCTTTAATTTACAAAAAAAACATGCTGAAAAGCATTATGAAAATGAATTTAATAAAACTTTTTCTCTTGAATAAAATATTGCTGTTATGATAGATTTAAAAAAAAAATAGTAATCATTTTAAAAATGAATATGCTATTTTATGTTATGTAATTATTCTAAAATTGGTTGCCTATGTATCTAAAACAAACACCGAAATCTCAGTTCTTACAGCGTATATTTGCTGAGGTCATCAAACAGAGTCTGTATTAGAGCTGCACGAAGGGCAGATTTGTCTTTTGATTTGAAACCAATGTCCTTTCTATCAAGGGCCATCTGTACAACTGGAGGAAATATAGGCAATGTATAACATGCGGTCCAAACATGAACACTTGTTGAGGTTTGTGGCACTTCTCTGCATTCTACTGGTAGCACCTTCTCTGAAACAATATGCTCATTTGCTTTTGTTCTATGAAAATACAAAAAACAACAAAAAAAACAATATTTCATCATTTTAATCACCTGAAAATATCTAAAGACTTGATATTTAAACAGAGCCTTATAATATAACAGCCATATTAATTTTCTACACAGAAGTTTAAAACCATACATTCCCAGTCCTCATTTTCAGGAATTAAACTAGTGAAAATACCTCTCTCTCTCTCTCTCTCTCTCTCTCTCTCTCTCTCTCTCTCTCTCTCTCTCTCTCTCTCTCTCTCTCTCTCTCTCTCTCTCTCTCTCTCTGTGTGTTTCCATAAAGAAATGTACTCCCATAATATACATCTTTCTTACAATACAACATTACAATACAAAAAGCGTACTGGTAGTAGTAATTTATACTTTTCAAAGTGATTCCTGTATAGTATGTGGTATTTAAATGTAAATACTAAAACACAACAATAGACTAACATAATGTATAATATATTTGTCATTACATACCTTTTAAGGTTCTCGAGAGCCTTTAAAAATTTGACTTGGTCCTTCATAGTTCGGAAGATCTTTCCAATCATATGTTCTGTCAGACCTAAAAGAGTCTCACCATCTATTTCTTCACCTAATGAACAAAAAAACATAAAATTAATCAGAAAAATAAGCACCAATGTTAACCTGCCATTGTAATTAATATCACAGTTTTAAATGCAAGCAGTACCTTATACACAGTATGATGAGGTGCAATATATAAACATCCATCACTGTCTTCATAAGCATCTAGTGCATGGTAGTCAACTTCATTGCCAGGTGTTAATGTACACCACTCATGCAAAGCCTCTATTTTGAAGGCATGAAGGTGAGAATTAAATTCCAGAGCAAAATACAGTTTCCCACACAAAATCCATGTACACCTAAACTGAATGATATGCAAGATTTTGAAAAAAATGGGTAAATCCTCATGGACTACATCGACAATGAAGTAATCCTTGACTTCGTATTTCACGTGATCCACAGTTAGTTTCTTTACTTTCAGTATGGTTTCATCAGCTTCAAGTTCACTGGCTTGAATATTGCATTTTTCAAGAATAATGTCTTTCAAAGATGTAGATGATAGCTGAACAACACAAGACCCTTCTTGCTCATATGACTGATGCAAAGCATCTGCACAACAAAAATCCCAACACTGTCTTTGTTGATGTCTTTTTGCTAAAGTAAAGCAGATGTTCCGGAAGTTCCACACATTTCTTGCAAGCCGCTTAAAGTACTGGTGCTTTCCTTCAAAACGTAAGCACCAAAGTGATCAAAGTGGTCCAAATTCAGCTAGCAATCTGGGGTAGTGTACCAAGTAATGCAATTTTGGTATAAAATTACCAGGATACAGTCTATTAAATTCGCTGAGAAATTCTCAAATTAAAATCTGCAAATGTGAAAGTGACGACTTTTTCACAACAGGAGACATTACAAAGTCTACTATTTCACGCACCGGCGTAGATTTAGCTAGGGACGGTAGGGACATGTCCCTACCAATGTCAAGGGACCGTTGAATTGTCCCTACCAATAATTTTGATAAATCTTAAACGTCTTTTGTCAAGTCATTTTATCTGCTCCACAAAGGGTTAACTCTCTCAAGCCCCCCGCCCCTCCCCCTCGTTAGTCCTCCCTCCTCCAAAAAAAAACAAAACAAAAAAAAAACGCTAATTTGATTGGCTTTGGCCCTTCCATACTGCATCACTGTAACACGGACTCAGTGCGTGGCTGACGTCAGGGACCAGCAGAGTGTGTTGTTTTCATTGAAGTGCGAAAGTGCACAAGGACTCGGGAGTGAAAGGTAAATCTCCGGGTTTAAAATAAAAAAAAAAAATTCTAGTCATTCTTAAACGGTGTACATTGTGCCACAATTTTCACATTTATTTTAAAAAATAAGAATAAATATAATCAGTTTAATTCGATGTTTGTGTTTGTTGGTTAATGCGTTGTCATATTATTTCAATCCTCCTTCCTCCCTTTGTAACTAACTTACTCCTTGCTTGATATTTTTGTATCGTGTGTGTAAAAAGCGAACACGAACATATGTATTTGATTGAATGGACAGTGTGACTATCCAGGCGGCTAAATAAATGCACTATATTATATAGGCAGTAATAAAAAATATATAAAAAGTCAAATTAATGGTGGGGGGGGGGACGGGGGGACGGGGGACAACGACAGATATACAAATAAATTTCAGTGTGGCGTGAGTAAAAAAAAGGTTGAGAACCGCTGGTTTAGGCTGGACTCTGGAAAGACGCTCATCTGAAGTTGCCGCTTGCCGGTCAGGCTGATATGAGTGTGAGCCACTGACTGAATGAAAGCCAGGTGCCGCGGCTGAAGGTATTGTCAGCTCGTCAGCAACATAGTTTGAGAGAATAAAGCTACCTACCTACCTACCTATTACGTTAGCGACCCATTGCTAGCTGCTAACCCAACGTCCTTGGTGGCTAGCTAGCTTGTTTCACAGCTAAATCATTATGTATGTGTGTGTGTGTGTGTGTGTGTGTGTGAGAGAGAGAGAGAGAGAGAGAGAGAGAGAGAGAGAGAGAGAGAGAGAGAGAGAGAGAGAGAGAGAGAGAGAGAGAGAGAGAGAGAGAGAGAGAGAGAGAGAGAGAGAGAGAGAGAGAGAGAGAGAGAGAGAGAGTGCGTGAGCATGTTTTGATATCGTCATTCAACTATTAGCTAATCACTTCAATTTGGCTTTAGGTGACTAAAGCATAATAGCAACCAAAAAAATAAAGATGGACATAAGGAAGTTTTTTTTACAAAAAGTCAAAGTGTAAGTAGGAAGATGTTATTAAAGTAATAAACACAATTGATAATGATTCTCATAGCAAATGAAAAAATAATTTACTAATGAAGTTAACAGAGTCATACTTTCTCTCTAAACAGCATGCATCAATTTATCATTTTATCAGGCGAGTGAAGCAGTGCAGCCTGGTAAAAGCAGTACAGAGGCAGGTGGAGCAACAGGGTCGCAGGTGGGGTCTGTAATGGCTTAGTGATTATAACAGTGAAAGTGTTAGACTCAGTTTTGAGATATATTATTGTTTGAGGCACATTGTGATATAATAGTAGGCTAATGCTGTATAGTAATACTCAGCAAATAAAGTTAGCATAGCCATATATTTTCTCTCTATATGGCATGCATCAATTTATTATTTTATCAGGTGAATGAAGCAATGCACCCAGGTACGAGCAGCAGCACAGACACAGGAGTGGCAGGCAGAGCACGTGAGCGTGCATGTGCTCATGCTTGTAGCGCCAGGGGTATTGGTAGCTTACAGTAAGGCTGGGATAGGTTATAATTCAGGTTATTAGTAATTCTACAGCAGGGATGTCAAACCAGCTTCCAGGAGGGACACTTTATCATAGTGTTTTAAGTGTATACCAGCCAACTTCATGTCAATCAAACTGTCCTCGATTCATGTCCAGCATTCATTTCAAGCCACCAGAAGTTACCATTTAATAGCTGTCTACTAAAAAATTTCTTCCCGGGGGGGCATGCCCCCAAACCCACTAGCGACCGTGACTCCGCCCCCCTACAAAATTGAGTCCCCACCAATGTTCAAACCAAACCTACGCCCTTGACCTCCGGAATGAAGCAACCGGAGGTGGATGGAAAGACTCAATATTGCAGCTACCGGGGCATGCAAGACTCCATATCGTAGATACCGGGCATGCAATTATATATATATATATATATATATATATAATTTTTTTTTTTTTTGGATGTTTGGAGTTTTACTCGCGCATAGTTTTGTATGTTATTTCCGAATTTCTCCTTAGACATGTCTGAAGGGGACACTGTATTACTTAAAACGTGAATTAACGTATTAAAACGTGTTAACTGTGAGCAGTTACCTTAGGATTACACACCAGGTTCAGACGCATTGAATGGACTAATGTATCCGCAGGCGACCTAAGACTCACCGTTTCAACGGTGTCAGTAGTGCTCAACAGAAAATAATGCATACAGAAAAATATTGTATACTGGCCATGGGCTTTGGTTTTCCCCAGCGCCGTAACTAAGCATTTAGCTACCGGGGCATGCAAATATATATATATATATATATATATATATATATATATATATATATATATATATATATATATATATATATATATATATTTATAAATTGCATGGACCTCCGGAATGAAGCAACCGGAGGTGGATGGAAAGACTCAATATTGCCTCTACTGGGGCATGCAAGACTCCATTTCGTAGATACCGGGCATGCAATTATATATATATATATATATATATATATATATATATATATATATATATATATATATATATTATTGTTTTTTTTTTTTCTTTTTTTTTTTTTTGGATGTTAGGAGTTAGGATGGTATTTACTCGCGCATAGTTTTGTATGTTATTTCCGAATTTCTCCTTTAACATGTCTGAAGGGGACACTGTATTACTTAAAACGTGAATTAACGTATTAAAACGTGTTAACTGTGAGCAGTTACCTTGGGATTACACACCAGGTTCAGCCGCATTGATTGGACTAATGTATCCGCAGGCGACCTAAGACTCACCGTTTCCACGGTGTCAGTAGTGCTAAACAGAAAATAATGCATACAGAAAAATATTGTATACTGGCCATGGGCTTTGGTTAGCATACAGTGTCCCCTTCAGACACTAAACAGTGGCCTACAGTTTTATGTTTGTCTGAAAAAAACAACTACAATTGGTATTTTTAATAATCATTAACATGTTCATTATTTCAATATACAAACATGCAGTATTTTGCAATTATTTAAATCCAATCTTCTCCACTGCAGTTAAACTATGGTTGTTTTTCCTATGCACTTGACAGTGGTGGTGGGTGTTTTTGCCAAAAACTGCTTTAAGTGTGTGATGCAGTCTTGTAAGATTTATTGACATTATGTTGATAATCAGAACAACAGGGTTCACCAACCTCGACTAGGTCAGGGTTAACACAGTTGAGCTCAGATGAAACAGCCCATTTGCAATGTACAGTACTGGGTGGCTATTGGTCATTCAGCAGTGTGATGCAAATACCTGCAGTTACCACAAAGCGCTGACCTGAGCACACTTGCTCATTTATTATTATTATTATTATTTATTTCTTAGCAGACGCCCTTATCCAGGGCGACTTACAATTGTTACAAGATATCACATTATACATTATTTCACATTATACAGATATCACATTATTTTTACATACAATTACCCATTTATACAGTTGGGTTTTTACTGGAGCAATCTAGGTAAAGTACCTTGCTCAAGGGTACAACAGCAGTGTCCCCCCACTGGGGATTGAACCCACAACCCTCCGGTCACACTAAATGTATATATACATAACTTCACGTCTGTCCCCAGGCAGGACGATTGAGATATTCTAGTTTTCTCCCTGGGATGCTCGTACTTAAATATTTAATATAAATGGACTTTAGTTGGTATATAGGGGGCTGGTGTCTATAGAGTTAACACAAACTGTTTTACAATTTCTGAAAATGAAATTAAGAAGTTGTGAGCGATGGGGATATAAATAGGCCCAATTAATCCCACACCTGCCGCACACCTTCTGTGAATGATGCAATTGTCAGCAAATGATTTACTGACCATCCCAATATAATTTAGGAGCAAAAGAAACATCTGTAATTGGCGTAATTACAGGGATTAATTATAGCATTGTTTCTTTACCGAATATCTCAATCGTCCTGCCTGGGGACAGACGTGAAGTTATGTATATATACATTTAGTGTGCCCAATTATTTTACCCCCGATTTTCTCCCCAATTTGGAATGTCCAATTATTTTTTCTCCTCATCGCAGCAATTCCTTACACAGCTCAGGAGATCCAAAGGTTCAGTGGGCGTCCTCCGATCCCACAACCAAACTATTATCCTCTTTTACACCCAGGAACTCGAGAGCGGATGTCAGCGAGCTACTGACCTCTGGAGGACAAAGGCCAGCCCTGCAGGTGTCCGCTTTTGAGCTCACAGGGCGCCTGGCCAGCAGGGTTCACTGTAGCGCAATGAGGAGAAACAGTCCCTTTTGTTTTTGCTTCCCTAACCCACGGGAGTGCCAGAGCCAATGTTACGCTCCCTTTGGAATTCACAGCGAAGACCGACAACTTTGCACAGCCAGGACGCGAACCTGTGCTGTATGACCACACAACCACGCTTTTACCAGGTGAGCCACTCGAGGACCCCCTGATAGTGTTTTTGAGGTTAAGATTCATTTAAAAGTTATAACTAGCTCTTTATTTTATATATATATATATATATATTGCACCAGGATGAGTGAACAAAAGGAAAAGTGAAACGAAGAAACTGTAAAAAATGACGACTGGACACCAACCACTAAAAGCTGGTAATTTTAAACTTTAAAGAGATAGTTTATACCCTCTAAGCGGGCAATTTCTAATCTCTTTATTCATGCCACTGTCTGGTGCTCCAAGGGAGACTACAGTTGGAAATTACATCTAAAATACAAATGTATTTTTTTCAGATTTGTAAAAAAAGACCTGCTTCTCCTGGTGTTGTATCCTTGCTGGACGGAGATGGTGAAGATGCTGGAGGCGGCCAAGCCAGCACAGTATGGGGTAGATTTGACAAGGGACAAGAAAAGGTAATTAGAATTACAACGTGATGTTTAGGAACCCGCATTAGAGAGACAGATAGATTCAAATTATTATTTTTCTCTGTCCCCTTACATTTGTATGCTGTTTGAAATCATATTTTTGTAATAATCTGTTTTCAGGATATGCCATAGACCTAGGTTAGATGAGCCAAAATGTCTTTATATCAGTAGTAACTGTGTATAGCCAGGTATACAATCGGAAACTTAATTCACTTTTGAGTTATTGTCTATGTTTGGTACACAGCTTATCTTCCTGATTTTATTTTTATTTTTTTTAACTTAGGTTCCATTACCAGTGCTGTCCCATAAAAATGAACCATTTTCCTGCCACATTGTTTCACCCTCTGGACATATCAATGATTCAGATCTTTTACACATATCCATCTTATATGGATGTTTTCTGTTTTGTTTATAAAAAATGTGTAAATGTGTAAAGGACTAGGGGTTGTGGTGTTTGTCTGAAGTAAGAGAGTGGTGGTGTAACATCAAATCATTTGCAGCACGAATAAGTCACAGTCACTGGCCATGTCATGCACACTTATTTCTAACTCATTGGTTGATCGAAAATAAGTTTAACATGCAATGGAGTAGTTCATTGGTTTTATACGCTCCCTTTAAAGATGTAATAAACAATCTCATCCAGTGGGATCTCTTTTCAGAGTGTGCAGTAGCAGAAGGGGATTGTGGGAATGTGTGGAGCTAAGGAAGGTAGAAGGAGATGCGCAGTAGAAACCCTGGGATATGTTTACACAATGAACTAATTTGTGAATGAATATCGTTGGTGTTAATTAAAGTTAATAAGACAACATATTTTAGTGTAAAATTATACTTGATGGTGGGGTACTGCCTTTTTTAATTTTTACAGAGATGTCATTTTTTAAATCTTATTGCTATCTTACCAGAAGGCCACCTCCCCTCCAGACATTCCGATCAGAGAAAAGAGACAATTCGAAGCCAACCCAAAGAGACGTCCAAGACCTTGTCTGGGCTGCCTATCTGTAATATCAGCTAAAAAGGAGGCTCCTGTAACAGTAAGTTATCTTTCCTGTAGCCATTCCCTAGACTGCAGTGTTATGTGGCACTTCATTACCAAATCAATCAGAAAACATGTCACCTTCAGTTAGTCCATTTTTTTAATTTGTTTTTTAAAAATCAATTAAAAGATATTTAAACTTGTCAGTTTTTGTTTACATTGCATTATTTTGGAACTCTTAATACAATTATTGATAATAGAAACAACTTTGCAAATGCCATTACTATTTTTCAGATTCCTAGGATGAAACCGGACAGCGTGTGTTTGTCTTCGCCCTCCAGAGTCAGCCCTGGGGTGGTAGCGGTGAGCTGAGCATAATAAAATAATTGGCCATTCCAAATTGGGGAGAAAATAATAAAAAATAATTGGCAACGACTAAATTTATAAAAAAAAAAAAAAAAAGTGAAATGCTTCAGTTTTTACAAGCTTGATTAATATGCCCCTATTTACCAGATAGAGGGGTCTACTATTCAATGGTTCTATAGAATGTTGACACACGCTGATGAAAAAATAGCACCATCTAGATTTCTTCCTTATCAAGCAACTAAATCAGACACCATATATCTTGTGATCGTAGCAGATTTTGCCCATTTTGAGGATAAGTGATACCAAACATTAAACAAACTACATGGGAAGTTTTATTAAAAGGATTCTCACCTTTCCCCAGCATACAGCTGATCCTGTCCTAATGTGAAGGTGGATCCAACAAGTGACGTCGTGATCCTGCCAGTCGAAGTGCAGAAAAATCACAGTCAAATGCATGTTGGCCTGATAACCAAATATTGTTCTTTTTTTTTTTTTTTTTTTTAATCCTGCGCTAGTAAATCATCTATCTGTGTCAGGATAGCATATACAGCATGCTCATGCCTAAGTAAACAAACATTTTAAGAACATAAGAAAGTTTACAAACGAGAGGAGGCCATTCGGCCCATCTTGCTCTTTTGGTTGTTAGTAGCTTATTGATCCCAGAATCTCATCAAGCAGCTTCTTGAAGGATCCCAGGGTGTCGGCTTCAACAACATTACTGGGGAGCGGGTTCCAGACCCTCACAATTCTCTGTGTAGAAAAGTGCCTCCTATTTTCTGTTCTGAATGCCCCTTTATCTAATCTCCATTTGTGACTCCTGGTCCTTGTCGAAAAAGTCCCCTGGGTCGACATTGTCAATACCTTTTAGCATTTTGAATGCTTGAATCAGATCACCGCGTAGTCTTCTTTGTTCGAGACTGAATAGATTCAATTCTTTTAGCCTGTCTGCATACGACATGCCTTTTAAACCCGGGATAATTCTGGTCGCTCTTCTTTGCACTCTTTCTTGAGCAGCAATATCCTTTTTGTAACGAGGTGACCAGAACTGAACACAATATTCTAGATGAGGTCTTACTAATGCATTGTAAAGTTTTAACATTACTTCCCTTGATTTAAATTCAACACTTATCACAATATATCCGAGCATCTTGTTGGCCTTTTTTTATAGCTTCCCCACATTGTCTAGATGAAGACATTTTAATAAAGAACAAAAATAAAAATCACTTTGTTCTTGAGTTTATTTTGGTATCTTTTGAAATTGGTATTCTTCTTGTGTGTGTTTGTGTATATGCATGTGTGTGAAGGATGTGGGTTGGTGGGAGGGTGTTCATTTTAATGGATTTATGTCTTTTTAAGACAGAATGCTTTTGACAGCTGTTTTGTTGTGTTCACAAAGCTTTAACACTTGAATAAGTCCTTGAGAATTTCATGCAATCTTTTAAAGGTTTTCTGACCTGTAAATTAGTCCTACAACCACACAATGTCAGTGGAGTACACCTAATATGTGTAATTAACAATAATTAAACATTACCAATTTTGACATGATGAATTAACACACAGAAAAGGCTAATGACTAATCAAGCTTTAAATCCAATTTCTTAAAGGCTTAAAAAAATTAGAGTGGTTATCTTCTTTCTTGGATTTGGGATTTCTATTATAATATTTTTATTTAAGTATTTCTTCAAGATATAGGCAGTGCCATTTACAGTGTGGCCCTGAATCTTGGATTACTAGCCTCCTTGAGGATCTTTAAAATACATATTCCTGCTCGAGCAATATTTTAAAAAAATATATCTCTGGTTGCAATTTGGTTTTTAACATCAGGGAAATGATTCATCTATATGCTAAGGGTTGCAACTTTAAGATCTCTTTTTTCAGTAATTTCAAATGTCTGTCTACTAAAGCCTTTCTATAATGTTCTAAAGATAAATGGCAGATTATGAAAAATATATTGTCGTCACAGTGCATGACTGCAAATGGGTACTGATGTACATTTTGTAATCTGGCACAGTCATGTTTTTTTTCTTTTTCTAAAACCAAAAGCCTTGATTGCCTCAATTTCTATAGCTATAATTACTCATTAGCCAATAGTTAATGTGTTAATAACTTATTTATTCTTTAGATCAGTTTATGGGGAATTTGTATTTGGTCATGTGGACATCTGGAGGTTATAGGACGGACTGACTTATCATTATATATATATATATATATATATATATATATATATATATATATATATATATATATATATATATATATATACACACAGTGACACTCAAAAGTATTCACCCCCCTTGGACTTTTCCACATTTTATTGTGTTACAAATGGAATCAAAATGGATTTAATTAGGAGTTTTTGCTACTGATCAACACAAAAAGTGAAAAGTGAAAAATAAAATCTACAAATTGTTCTAAATTAATTACAAATATAAAACTGAAAATAATTGATTGCATAAGTATTCACTCCCTTTGCTATGACACACCTAAATAAGCTCTGGTGCAACCAATTGTCTTTAGAAGTCACATAATTAGTTGAATGGTGTCCACCTGTGTGCAATTAAGGTGTTTCACATGATTTCAGGTTAAATACACCTGTCTCTGGGAGGTCCCACAGTTGGTTAGTACATTTCCTAACAAAAACTACATCATGAAGATGAAGGAACATTCAAAGCAAATCCGGAATAAGGTTCTTCAAAAGCACCAATCGGGTAGGATATAAGAACATTTCCAAGGCATTGAATATCCCCCGGAGCACAGTAAAGTCCATTATTAAGAAATGGAGAGAATATGGCACAACTGTGAATCTGTCTAGAAAAGGCTGTCCTCAAAAACTGAGTATCCGGGCGAGAAGGGCACTAGCCAGGGAGGCCACCAAGAGGCCTATGGCAACTCTAAAGGAGTTACAGTCTTCCACGGCTGAGCTGGGAGACACTGTGCATACGGCAACAATAGCCCGGGTGCTTTACAAAACTGGCCTTTATGGGAGAGTGGCAAAAAGAAAGCCATTGTTGAAAAAAACTTGCATCAAATCTCGGCTAGAGTTTGCCAGAAGGCATGTGGGAGACTCTGAGACCAAGTGGAAGAAGATTCTATGGTGTGATGAGACCAAAATAGAGCTTTTTGGCCACAACGCTAAGCGCTATGTTTGGCGCAAGCCTAACACCGCACATCATCCTGAGAACACCATCCCTACCGTGAAGCATGGTGGTGGCAGCATCATGCTATGGGGATGCTTCTCTGCGTCAGGGCCTGGAAAGCTCGTGAAGATGCAAAAATTGCAGTGTCCAGATGTGCAAAGCTGGTAGAGACTTATACAAATAGACTCGTGGCTGTAATTGCTGCCAAAGGTGCCTCTACCAAATATTGACTCAAGGGGGTGAATACTTATGCAATCAATTATTTTCTGTTTTGTATTTGTAATTAATTTAGAACAATTTGTAGATTTTATTTTTCACTTTGACATTATGGACTTTTTTGTGTTGTTCAGTGGCAAAAACTCATAATTAAATCCATTATGCAGCTGATGCATAGTTCACTCACCCTAGTCTCTGTAAGTCCAGAAGTTACATAAATATTAAGTATTATTTAATCCATCAATACTTCAACATTCGTAAAAGATCTTCACTCCAAATCTCACTTTATAGGCTTTACAGTACACCAAACTGCTATATCATTCTCTTGCTGTTTTGTGAGGTTTTTGAAATTGAGAGGAGCCCTAAGCTAAACTGCTATATAACATCCTGCAACATGCTTGTGGTTCAGTGTTGAGCTCTGAAGATGAGGTCACTGCTGCTTGTCTGCCTGCTTGTGGTCACACTGACTGTGGCTATTCCTGCCCCTATGTAGAGGGGTCTGAAACAGACAAAACAATGAAGGTTGGTAGAAATAGATAAAATTGTATTCTTAAAACTATGTATTTATTTGCATTACTTATTATTTAAACTGAACAAAATTAACTCTAATGAAACTCGTATTTCTAACTTGAGACATAGTATCCATTGAAAGTTAATTTCTGCAAATATATGGTAGTTCCATTCAAGGTGAAACAACTTCTAACGTAAGAAAGAAAAACATTTTACTCACTTGCAGGCAATATTCCCATATTCTAGATATTTATCTTCTAGGGTAAAACCACAAGAAACTAATCCAGGTAGACCAGAATTTTAACTGAAGTCCTTATCAACCTTGCCTATATGTTGCTGCAGGTCTTCAAAGGATGTTGGGTAATGATTACTGTGAAAAACGTTTTCTCATTTCACAGGAAGAGCAATTCCATTCTACCCAGTGTAGGGACTGTGAGCATGTGTTAATGCCATTCATGCAATCTTATTAGGTGTGGCTGAAACACTGAAATAATAAGGAACTTGCAGCACTCTCCTCTCCCAGATCACCAAAGATGTTTTACTTTCTTTTTTTTTGTGTGTGCTGAAAGTCAATTTCAATTTCTTATGTATATTATACTGTATCTGGATAATCATTTAAACAAATCTTGTTATATCATGATATTTTAATATATTTTATATAAATGTTGTATTAGGCTGTGTGGTCCAGTGGTTAAAGAACAGGGCTTGTAACCAGGTTCCCGGTTCAAATCCCACCTCAGCCACTGACTCATTGTGTGATCCTGAGCAAGTCACTTAACCTCCTTGTGCTCTGTCTTTTGGGTGAGACGTAATTGTAAGTGACTCTGCAGCTGATGCATAGTTCACACACCCTAGTCTCTGTAAGTCGCCTTGGATAAAGGCGTCTGCTAAAATAAACAAATAATAATACTATTCTTTTCTTACCCAAGTGTGAACTATTTAAATAATATCCCTGATACCGATATAGTAAATGGAAGTGCACAACAAGTAAGGTTTATGAAATGATGTGGTTAACCCCACCCACTTTAAATGGTTTGGTTAGCCCCACCCACTTTAAATTATTTGGTTAACCCCGCCCATTGGCGACTCATGGCTTCTTTTTTTTTTTTTTGATGTTAGGAGTTAGAATGGTATTTATCGTTTCAACGGTGTCAGTAGTGCTCAACAGAAAATAATGCATACAGAAAAATATTGTATACTGGCCATGGGCTTTGGTTTTGCCCAGCGCCGTAACTAAGCATTTAGCTACCGGGGTATGCAAATATATATATATATATATATATATATATATATATATATATATATATATATATATATATATATAATTTTTTTTTTTTTTTTGGATGTTAGGAGTTAGGATGGTATTTACTCGCGCATAGTTTTAAATGTTATTTCCGAATCTCTCCTTTAACATGTCTGAAGGGGACACTTTATTACTTAAAACGTGAATTAACGTATTAAAACGTGTTAACAATGAGCAGTTACCTTGGGATTACACACCAGGTTCAGACGCATTGATTGGACTAATGTATCCGCAGGCGACCTAAGACTCGCCGTTTCAACGGTGTCAGTAGTGCTCAACAGAAAATAATGCATACAGAAAAATATTGTATACTGGCCAAAGGCTTTGGTTTTGCCCAGCGCCGTAACTAAGTATTTAGCTACCGGGTATTGGCGACTCATTGCTTGAAAAACTGGTGGGGCACAGCACCCCCATCCCCCCCCCCCCCCCCCCCCGAAAAAAAAAAAAAAAACGTGCTCAAACCCGATGCCCGATTTTAACCATTTTTATGTAAACATTAAGCTAGCTTTCTAACATTACCAGATATTTCATCACAAACAGTTCTACGCCAGATTGTCACAATCAAGAGAGCTGCAAACAACACTTTACAGGCAAGAGTCTCTTATCGACAGACATCTACACCTGCACTAACCTGAGCGTTTGAAATGGAAGGATCGTCACACTCTTGTGCTGTTCGTAACATTCTGAACTACAGAAGAGTCAGGTTCGGTTTCTGTTGATGTCTCTGGCGTTGGAGGTTTAGCTTTTTTTTTGTAGAAAAACTCCAAACGTAGCTTTCTTTTTGCCATTTTAACAGGGCTCAAATTCACTCCGTTTTAGCACATATTTTCGCTGACTGAAAAAGTGAAAGTCTCACACGAGAACAAATATAACGGTGAAGGGTCTTAGACACTCTTTGTTATGTTATTATGTTTTGAAAGTTTGAAATAAACTGCGCATTTTTAAATAATAAACCCTGGCAACAGTGGCGTAGCCAGGATTTTTTTTCGGGAGAGGGTGGCAATGGTAACTTTTTTAAGGTGAATAGTCACAGTGGTGAAATTGGCAACCTGATTTCTTATTAGTGCATTGACGTTTTATTTTCGAAAAATAAAGAACTTTTTTTTTTTTAACAGAAGATCCAATAACCAAATACACTGTTGTGCAAAATAGTTAAAAAGAGAGATTCAGTTCAGAACACTTCCGTTTAAAAACTAAAAAGGAAATACGAAGCAAAGGACTTGAACTTTTAACATGCGCATCAGATTTCAATTTCACATTATGATAATAAGTATATATAATTTCATTCGTACTTATGGTTGTTCATTTCACATTTGGTGTTCAAAGCAAAGCAAACCATTTTATTTAATTTCACAAATCCTGACTAATGTAATTACTCTTTGACTGACGCAGGACTGCCGATGGTACCTAATCTTCTGGAGGTTCGGGGGAGGAGGGACTTGTGTACACAGTTGCATTAACTACATTGTATAACTACAGCGCCTTTAAACACAAAAACATGTACAAACAGCTGATCCAACAAAAAACTTGGTTGATTGACAGCAAATCCAACCACTCATTTTTTTTTGGTATCACACTGCACTGACATTCGCTGACGGACACGTTGTAGCCTAAACAAATAATCAGAATGAAAACAAGTAGGTAATCGAACTCAGGAATTGAAACAGTTTTGCCGGTTTTCTCTCAGCAGCGTCCAGAACTGTTTTCATTCTGATTTATTTCTTTAGTTATTCAATTAATAACAGGTTGTACATTTACCACTCCATCTCCAAGACCTGGATGGACTTGGTTACCGTCCCTTGATGAAGCTGGCTGCACAATCCGTGAAAAATAATAATCTTATTAGTAGGCTGGCTGCTGGAGAGGTCAGCTGGCAATAAGATATGTCATGAGGCGAGTGCATTCTATGTAAATACATAGGCTACTCATTACATAGTAGATGTCCTCTACCACATCTATGTGTGTAGTAGCTAGGCTACATAGCATATACAGTAATGATAGCATATATGTTTCATGCATCTGTGTTTGGGGTTGAGCAAGTACAGCTTGCTTATGTATTCTCATTGGTTGATAGCAACGCGGTAAATAAAAAAGTTCTTTCCGTGAGCGAAAAGAAAAATCAGCGCCGCCCATGCCACGTCCGCCCCGCTATAATGGGAAGCGAAAAATATAACAATATTGCAATTTCTTACACATGTTTCAGTGTGAACGATCCTAACACAGTGGCTAAGCCACTGCCTGGCAGAATTTTGGGGGGGGTGGGGGAAACGGTGTCAGTAGTGCTCAACAGAAAAGAATGCATACAGAAAAATATTGTATACTGGCCATAGGCTTTGGTTTTGCCCAGCGCCGTAACTAAGCATTTAGCTACTGGGGCATATATATATATCCCGGGCATGCAAGACTCCATATCGTAGCTACCGGGGCATGCAATTATATATATATATATATATATATATATATATATATATATATATATATATATATATATATATATATATATATATATATATATATATATATATATATATATATATATATTATTACTATTATTATTATTTATTTCTTAGCAGACGCCCTTATCCAGGGCGACTTACAATTGTTACAAGATATCACAGTATTTTTACTACAATTACCCATTTATACAGTTGGGTTTTTACTGGAGCAATCTAGGTAATGTACCTTGCTCAATTGTACAGCAGCAGTGTCCTACACCAGTGATTGAACCCATGACCCTCCGGTCAAGAGTCCAGAGCTCTAACCACTACTCCACTACTTGTTATTTTTTTTTTTTTTGGATGTTAGGAGTTAGGATGGTATTTACTCGCGCATGCAGGTTCAGACGCATTGATTGGACTAATGTATCCACAGGCGACCTAAGACTCACCTTTTCAACGGTGTCAGTAGTGCTCAACAGAAAAGAATGCATACAGAAAAATATTGTATACTGGCCATTGGCTTTGGTTTTGCCCAGCGCCGTAACTAAGCATTTAGCTGCCGGGGCATGCATATATATTATTATTATTATTATTATTATTTATTTCTTAGCAGACGCCCTTATCCAGGGCAACTTACAATCGTAAGCAAAAACATTTCAAGCGTTACAATACAAGTAATACAATAAGATATATATCATTGCATGCACCTCCGGTTGAAGCAACCTGAGGTGGATGGTAAGACTCCATTTCGTAGCTACCGGGGCATGCAAGACTCCATATCGCAATTATATATATATATATATATATATATATATATATATATATATATATATATATATATATATATATATATATTGTAGCGAGCACAGGGATTAACGGAGACATGCACACAATAGCTCTTTTAGGTAATGCAGTTTATTAAGCAGCTAACAGCAAGTCAGCGCCCTCTATGAACACACACACACAGCCCTTCCCCACACCAGAGCACTACTCTGCCTCTCAGGGTGACATTCACATATATATCAAACAACACCGGAAGGGTAATAACAATTACAGGGAAATGCATAGAACAGTACGCAAACTTTTACAGTAACAACAAATAAACACAACAACAATAATTCAGTTTCTCCCCTACCATAGTTCGTACTCCCAGCATCCACGGCTGCACATTAACCAAATGTAGGGGACTGGCTCCGGGCACAGCGCCCTATTCGACGACAGGTGGCAACGGCGAGTCAGTCCAGCCGTGCCCGTTACACAGCCCCCATCTTAGGGCCGAACGTCCCGCTGGCCCAACACTTAATGTCTCACAAAGTCAGAGAGTCCCGGGGGTGGTCGACGGATACGCTGGAGTCAGCTGGAGCCGGAATGCTCCTACCTGGGCCACCAGCTGGTGAACTATTCGGTGGTTGCAAGGGGGAAGCGCTTTCCCTGTCCTGGGAGCTGGCCTCCGGGCTGGCTGCAGGGACAACCGAGTTTGTTCCGGGGCGGTAGGGGGCCAAGCGGTCTTGGTGGAGCACAACCGCCCGGCTACGGGTCCGCAGCCGCACTCGAGAAGTCACCTCGGAGAGCCTCTCCAGAACAACACAGGGGCCCTCCCAGTTACTGGCCAGCTTGGGGCAGAGTCCCTTTCTTCGCCGAGGGCAGTGAGTATCGTATGCCCGTTTCTGGCGCTGGCCAGCTGAGGTGAGGTGCTTCCGAGCGTAAACATGGGCAGTGTCCAATCGGTCCTGTAGCTGCTGGAGGTATTCCGGGCCGGTAGGTTCCGGAGTGTGGAGCTGAGGTGGCCGGCCAAACACAAGGTCCACTGGGGTGCGGAGCTCTCTCCCAAACATAAGAGCCGCTGGCGTGCACCCTGTAGATTCATGCACTGCAGTCCGGTAGGCCATTAGGACCAAGGGCAAGCATTGATCCCAGTCACGCTGGTGCTGGGAGGTCCACATGGTCAGCTGGGTGGCAAGGGTGCGGTTAAACCGCTCCACCAATCCATCGCTCTGTGGGTGTAGTGGGGTCGTCCTGGTTTTCTTAATACCCAGCCGCCTGCACACCTCACCAAACACCTGCGCTTCAAAGTTACGCCCCTGGTCACTGTGTAGCTCCTCGGGAACCCCAAACCGGCAGAACATGCCTTCCAGCAGTGCCTCCGCGCAGGTAGTCGCGCTCTGATCGGGGACTGCGTACGCCTCGGGCCATTTAGTAAAGTAATCCATGGCCACCAGGACGTACCGGTTGCCCCCCTCCGTCCGTGGAAACGGCCCTAAGATGTCCACACCGACGCGCTCTAATGGTGCCCCCACCTGGTATTTTGTCTTATTAACTTTAATTAACACCAACGATATTCATCCACAAATTAGTTCATTGTGTAAACATATCCCAGGGTTTCTACTGCGCATCTCCTTCTACCTTCCTTAGCTCCACACATTCCCACAATCCCCTTCTGCTACTGCACACTCTGAAAAGAGATCCCACTGGATGAGATTGTTTATTACATCTTTAAAGGGAGCGTATAAAACCAATGAACTACTCCATTGCATGTTAAACTTATTTTCGATCAACCAATGAGTTAGAAATAAGTGTGCATGACATGGCCAGTGACTGTGACTTATTCGTGCTGCAAATGATTTGATGTTACACCACCACTCTCTTACTTCAGACAAACACCACAACCCCTAGTCCTTTACACATTTACACATTTTTTATATATAAGATGGATATGTGTAAAAGATCTGAATCATTGATATGTCCAGAGGGTGAAACAATGTGGCAGGAAAATGGTTCATTTTTATGGGACAGCACTGGTAATGGAACCTAAGTTAAAAAAAATAAAAATAAAATCAGGAAGATAAGCTGTGTACCAAACATAGACAATAACTCAAAAGTGAATTAAGTTTCCGATTGTATACCTGGCTATACACAGTTACTACTGATATAAAGACATTTTGGCTTATCTAACCTAGGTCTATGGCATATCCTGAACACAGATTATTACAAAAATATGATTTCAAACAGCATACAAATGTAAGGGGACAGAGAAAAATAATAATTTGAATCTATCTGTCTCTCTAATGCAGGTTACTAAACATCACGTTGTAATTCTAATTACCTTTTCTTGTCCCTTGTCAAATCTACCCCATACTGTGCTGGCTTGGCCGCCTCCAGCATCTTCACCATCTCCGTCCAGCAAGGATACAACACCAGGAGAAGCAGGTCTTTTTTTACAAATCTGAAAAAAATACATTTGTATTTTAGATGTAATTTCTTGTCACGGGACATTATGTAAATGCTATTATCCATGGTGCTTACGACAAACATTTACACTTGGGTCTCTTTGAGAAAGACATTACTAAATCTCAACAAAGAATTTGCCATGCTTACAATTTGCCTATGCTTATGTATACATATACATCTCCTGCCACGTAAACTCTAAACGATGAACATGACATATCAACAGTATGTACAGGATAGAATAAGAATTAGCAATGAAATGTTTAATCACAGTCTGATGAGGGATTATCCAGATGTATGTAAAACTGTGTGACATTCACAATCTTGTATATTATCATTAATGTATACTCTATAATGTTGATGCTAAGTTTCCTGTCAATTGGATAAACAGTTTGTAACAAATTGTGTGTGTGTGTGTACAGCCACCTCCACTTCATCCCCTTCGCAATGGATTTCATCCCCAGCTGGGGATAACAGAGCTGGTATAAAAATCCAACTGTAGTCTCCCTTGGAGCACCAGACAGTGGCATGAATAAAGAGATTAGAAATTGCCCGCTTAGAGGGTATAAACTATCTCTTTAAAGTTTAAAATTACCAGCTTTTAGTGGTTGGTGTCCAGTCGTCATTTTTTACAGTTTCTTCGTTTCACTTTTCCTTTTGTTCAGTCATCCTGGTGCAATATATATATATATATATATATATATAAAATAAAGAGCTAGTTATAACTTTTAAATGAATCTTAACCTCAAAAACACTATCAGGGGGTCCTCGAGTGGCTCACCTGGTAAAAGCGTGGTTGTGTGGTCATACAGCACAGGTTCGCGTCCTGGCTGTGCAAAGTTGTCGGTCTTCGCTGTGAATTCCAAAGGGAGCGTAACATTGGCTCTGGCACTCCCGTGGGTTAGGGAAGCAAAAACAAAAGGGACTGTTTCTCCTCATTGCGCTACAGTGAACCCTGCTGGCCAGGCGCCCTGTGAGCTCAAAAGCGGACACCTGCAGGGCTGGCCTTTGTCCTCCAGAGGTCAGTAGCTCGCTGACATCCGCTCTCGAGTTCCTGGGTGTAAAAGAGGATAATAGTTTGGTTGTGGGATCGGAGGACGCCCACTGAACCTTTGGATCTCCTGAGCTGTGTAAGGAATTGCTGCGATGAGGAGAAAAAATAATTGGACATTCCAAATTGGGGAGAAAATCGGGGGTAAAATAATTGGGCACACTAAATGTATATATACATAACTTCACGTCTGTCCCCAGGCAGGACGATTGAGATATT
Source organism: Acipenser ruthenus (assembly GCF_902713425.1). NCBI lineage: Eukaryota > Metazoa > Chordata > Actinopteri > Acipenseriformes > Acipenseridae > Acipenser > Acipenser ruthenus. The sequence continues at coordinate 26,819,318 of NC_081192.1, forward strand.
CGGTAAAGAAACAATGCTATAATTAATCCCTGTAATTACGCCAATTACAGATGTTTCTTTTGCTCCTAAATTATATTGGGATGGTCAGTAAATCATTTGCTGACAATTGCATCATTCACAGAAGGTGTGCGGCAGGTGTGGGATTAATTGGGCCTATTTATATCCCCATCGCTCACAACTTCTTAATTTCATTTTCAGAAATTGTAAAACAGTTTGTGTTAACTCTATAGACACCAGCCCCCTATATACCAACTAAAGTCCATTTATATTAAATATTTAAGTACGAGCATCCCAGGGAGAAAACTAGAATAGCAAATGAGCAAGTGTGCTCAGGTCAGCGCTTTGTGGTAACTGCAGGTATTTGCATCACACTGCTGAATGACCAATAGCCACCCAGTACTGTACATTGCAAATGGGCTGTTTCATCTGAGCTCAACTGTGTTAACCCTGACCTAGTCGAGGTTAGTGAACCCTGTTGTTCTGATTATCAACATAATGTCAATAAATCTTACAACACTGCATCACACACTTAAAGCAGTTTTTG